>NC_054706.1:40937964-41237964 GCF_016097555.1 Gigantopelta aegis
TGGAAGTGACAAATAGCTGGGGTCAAGGTTGCCCTCCATAAAACATGGTCAACTACTATTAGCATTATTGGCAGAACACATAACAGAAATTACCTTTCAAATAGTGATATAAGCATGGAACGTTGCATAAATAATCTCATTAGTGAGTTCTTAATTAAGTTCCCATCAATGATTCACTTAACATTCTAAAATAAAGACCATTTTTCAAGATAGTCGCCATATTATTATACCAATGTCCATTATTAACATTAATAAAGTTGTCAGACTTTTGTCATATCAGTGTCGTTTTATACATTTAAAACTATGCTGAACCTCTTTCTAATAATTATAATACTATTAGAATATACCCTTTTTTCAAAATGGCTGCAATGTGTCCACGAAACACAGGCACCAGCTACCAGCAGTATATCAATTGAAGACCATAAGCAAGTACAAGTGCACCTTGTCCTGTAACCAAATCACTGTACTATATCGCAGACATTAACTGATCCCATGTTATATCAATGTCCTGTTTAATTAGCTTGTCAATTAGCTAATTGCATTATTAATATATCATTTAAATGTATTATTCTTTTTCAGGTTTTTTTTGAACGATTATATATGCCTATACCTCTGATATTCAATTTATTTTAATCATTTCTAATACGAATACGTTACTCTGTACTATCTTTTTTTTACCCCAAAATAAAGAAAAAATAACGATGATGGCTACAGGCGCTATTCACTTATCCCCATCACAGCGATTCACGGGAATATTTCTTCAAAGATACGCAGAGGACAAATATAGGTGGACCCGATCAGACGTGCTATAATTAGCATGACTATGTGGGTATTTTCGACTGGACCCTAGTAATAATATAGCCTTGTAAACTGCTGATTGGTTAGCAAAACCTTAAATAACACTCTAAATTATAATAGCTTGATCTAGAGAAGATTCCAAGAAGAGGCATTCAACAGGTATTATCTGTTCCTGTACTGAAATCAACGAAAACGTTATAATCATCTTATTTTATACCATCCATATCATGTGAAATGGATTACAACGTGTGGTCATTCATGCCAATGACATGGTAATTACTGTACTCACTAGCAAGTCTCATGAATTAATACAAATGTTGGTCTGTCACTGTTCACAGACTTCCATTTTTCTACAATCTCAGTAGCAGGTACCTACCTACATGTAATTATCTTTGGAAAAAAAGGTGTGGTTTGAAGAAATGTAGTTTATGAAATCTCCATCATAAAATGTTTGTCGAGCATAGCGAAAAACGCACTCAAGATGTAGTCTCTTAGGCAGTGCTGCCATGCATCAGATGTCAGTGCAAGCATAGCGAAAAACGCACTCAAGATGTTGTCTCTTAGGCAGTGCTGCCATGCATCAGATGTCCGTGCAAGCATAGCGAAAAACGCACTCAAGATGTAGTCTCTTAGGCAGTGCTGCCATGCATCAGATGTCAGTGCAAGCATAGCGAAAAACGCACTCAAGATGTAGTCTCTTAGGCAGTGCTGCCATGCATCAGATGTCAGTGCAAGCATAGCGAAAAACGCTCTCAAGATGTAGTCTCTTAGGCAGCGCTGCCATGCATCAGATGTCAGTGCAAGCATAGCGAAAAACGCACTCAAGATGTAGTCTCTTAGGCAGCGCTGCCATGCATCAGATGTCAGTGCAAGCATAGCGAAAAACGCACTCAAGATGTAGTCTCTTAGGCAGCGCTGCCATGCATCAGATGTCAGTGCAAGCATAGCGAAAAACGCACTCAAGATGTAGTCTCTTAGGCAGCGCTGCCATGCATCAGATGTCAGTGCAAGCATAGCGAAAAACGCACTCAAGATGTAGTCTCTTAGGCAGCGCTGCCATGCATCAGATGTCAGTGCAAGCATAGCGAAAAACGCACTCAAGATGTAGTCTCTTAGGCAGCGCTGCCATGCATCAGATGTCAGTGCAAGCATAGCGAAAAACGCACTCAAGATGTAGTCTCTTAGGCAGCGCTGCCATGCATCAGATGTCAGTGCAAGCATAGCGAAAAACGCACTCAAGATGTAGTCTCTTAGGCAATGCTGCCATGCATCAGATGTCAGTGCAAGCCGACAGTAACACATACTCCTCGGTCATTGCAAACCTACATGAAAACACTGTCCTCGGCAAAATATCATCTTTATTACTAAAACTGATCTGGCTAGTAGCCGCTACCATCAGTGACAAACATTCTCTTTTGGCACATTCGACCATAATATACGAATTTTGATTGCACAGGAGTATACACTGAAATAACCAGATCTAATTTAATTATTAATCAATGGATGACTTGAATAGATGTCAAAGTCTCTTTCCATCAACAATAACAAAAAAAGTTGTGTCAGCAAGTTCTTGACAAGGAATGTCTTGCTACATTGGTTTCTGGTGTACCAGAACACTCGCGGAAATATACAAATTAACAGTAAATGCACTTTACAGTATTTGGTTGCTTTTTAACATTTACAGTGTGGTGATGAGCTCATAGAATATGATGTAGGAAGGCGTTATGTCTTTTGGACTGATTCATGGTCGAACTTGTGATATTGTCGCAAAGGATATGGCGGCCTTCTTTAGTTTACAGGTTTCATATGTGAAAATTATAACTAGTAAGCTAAAATTAATTTATAGTCAAAACGTTCTCATGTAAGTTTATCCCATGGTTTTGAGGGTCTTGTATATTGTTATATGACAAAAATTAAGTTTTTCTAATAAGTCATATGGCTGACAACTACACGTACCATTTACATTTTAAGATCATGACAAAAAAATTGTCAAGACTAAACCAGGCTATATTGTTAGTCTATTCCAATAAAAATGACAACATGGTCAAACAAATGATAGCACGCGGATTTGGGGTTGCCCCCCCCCCCCCCTCCCCTCCCCGGCCCCATCCCCAAAACAAACATGAAGAAGACAAGACGTCGTGGATGAAGGAAGCATTATTACAGAGATAGCCGTGATAATAAGGAGTAGTGAATATTGCCTGTAGCCTTCTTTAGTTATTTTCTTTTGTTTCAGTTTTTAAAATAGTACAGAATATCATCGTCATATCAGACACTATAAACATTAAAGTATCAAATGTATTGGCATATATATGTACATGTACAACTAGGTAGGAATACACAATTCTAAAAGTAAATTAAATGACAAATTAAACAGGCTGTTGACAAAAGAAGGCATTGATTGATTTCCTGGACATTGTAATGTAGTTTGGTTATGGAACAAGATATACTGGTACCAGCTTTATGTTCTTCTATTGTAGCTGGTGACTATGTTTGCTGGAAATATGGCAGCCATCTTGAATAAAAACGTTAATGCTGATAGTCAGAAATACTTTCAACATGTTTTTAAATACTGGTACATAAAAAGTCACCGAGATGCCTAAAATTGAACAAAGTTGTCATTATACATGCCAATAACTGACAATGACTGGGGGAAAATTGCGGCCATCTTGAAAATTACCAACATACTGACATTTCAAGTTGCTCAGTGAATGAATTTGAAGAACTCAAAGAGATCATCTGTGCAAAGATGCAAGCTTGTATCACCATTTGAAAGATCATTTCTCTTGTGTGCTCTGCCAATAGTCCTAGTAGTAGGTGCCCATGTTTTGGGGCGGTTGCCATATACTGACCTCTAATATTTGCCACTCCCAACATCAGAGACGTTTTTTTTACATAACAGACGTTAGGTTCTGTATGCTTTTAAATATATAAAATAATATAAAATGACTAATATCGACAAAATCTTGAAAAATAGGCGCCACATTGAAAATTCAAGTGGTTCTTTGATTGAATGTGACGAACTCTCCATGGAGGTTATCTGTGCCACGTTTGATGTTTCTATCTTCATTTGAAAGGTTCTCCCAGTTATCTGCTCTCTCAATAGTACTATTAGTAGTTGACTGGATTTTTTTTTTTTTTTTGGGGGGGGGGGGGGGGGGTCCTACTTTGACCCTCATATTTCCCACACCCACCACCAGAAGCCCGTTTACCAAAACGTTTTTGTTAAAATATATGACGAGGAATACAAAAATGTAGGTCTACATAATGTCTTTCCTGGTGGTACTAAGTTCATTCTGAAGCCGGACTACATGAAAACAAACTTAAACCCCTACAGGTTTTATATACAATCCATCATCTAAAATATCCTATAAATAACTAAGGCTATTTGCATAACAAAAGATTAGGATACGAGAAGGCAATTATAGCTTGTTTCACTGAATCAAGGTTATGCATGTTTTGGAATGTAAAATGTGTACCAGCTTTGTCTAACCTTTTCTTTAAACATATACGTAAAAATACATGTAACCATTCCATGTACATGTATATATTTTTAAATTAATTTTGGCAATACATTATTTATTTGAATTTTACCTGCGCGATCGATATCTAATGACAGATCCATCGATGGTGCAACGCGATCGATCGATATCTGCGAGATCTAACGACAGATCCATCGATGGTGCAGCTCAATCGGTCGATACCTGCGCGATCTAACGAAGGATCCATGCATGGTGCAACACGATCAATCGATAGCACAGATCAGTCGATATATATATATATATATATATATATATATATATATATATATATATATATATATATATATATATATATATATATATACATACATATATAGAGCATTCTTTATTTTTTAATATGGAAAATATCAACCGAGTCTATGTTAATCGGTATTTGTCGAGACTGCCGAGACAAATACCGATTAACTAGACGAGGTATATTAAAAAACACGAGTAGCGAATTCTATTTATCCTATAACACTTCTAAATGGTGTTTTTTTTTAGTAAATCACAGTACTGAAGTCGCCACCATCGATAATAAGACGTCATCATGATTAGCACAGATTAGTTTGACGTCACGCATTTTAAACAAATCTTTGAAAACGTTACGCTCAGGTATACGGGTCTTGTTGGCTTGTAAGCAAATGACCCATCCACAACAACACATTACCTAGAGACCTTGCAAATTTGCATACCATTATTAACCAGGTTAATAAAGTAAATTATCACATGGGTTTATGACATGGATATCATGGGTAAGTTATAGGATATATATATATATCCATCATATATATACAGTCGACCACCATTGTGTGGATATCAAGGGGGCTACAAAAAACATTAAGTTAACCAAATATCGACTCAAACATAGCTAAGTATGTAACAAAACAAAAACAAACCAAAAAAGTAATATATAAAAAAGATATAAACAATTATTTTTTATCGAATAGTAGTTTTAAAATTAAAAGCCGATGAATTTTTTTATACTATGAAAAATAAATTAATCAATCTATTGTACCGCTGTGCACGTTCTGAACTAAGTTAATCATCTTTTAAAATGTCTGAAAATTGTGACTAAACAAGCGTCGATCGATAAAAATAGAAAATTAGAAAATAAGGGGGAAACAGAGGTAAGATTTTTTAAATTTATTTTTGCAGGAATTTTGTCTATATATATATATATATATATATATATATATATATATATATATATATATATATATATATATATATATATATATATATATATATATATATAAACTGACACTCTATGGGGGTATATGGAAGGCCGTTTGTGTCCTATCCACAATTGTTATTGAGAAATGTTTGTCGAATTTTTTTTACTGGTTTTAGAAGAAAGCTTTTTCAGCCACCGACAAAAGTTGTTAGCACAAGAAAACAATTTTTCTATACTCATGAACATTTATGGACTGCTGGGAAAGCTGTAAACGGTGGCATAACTGTTTACAAAACATCTAATTCTAATGCTAATTCTAAAACAAACTCCAAAGGATAAAATGCAAGGACAACTGTCTAATCCCGAACACAGTGGTGCTGGTCACTAACCAATGTTCACCAAAAACTTGTATAAATGTTTATAATTCATTTATATTTGCTTTGTCTGTCATATATTCCGCATTTGTAACGTTCATATAATGACACATGAGAAAGGATTTCGATGGTGTTAAAAAATAACAAATATTCACTTCCTGGTGGGCACCTTGCATAAACAGCACATTAGGGACTCTTTAACCAGTATTTTGTGGGTAAGTCATCACATCAAATGCTGTGGGAACGGCAAATTTACTATATTCACATTTTATAAAGTTATGATGGATGACAAACATTTTCGACAGCAAAAGGAAGCTCATTTTATTCGCATTTTCAAACCGAAAATTAACATACACTAACCCATACTGTGGTCACTACACTCCAACATAGTTTGAACCTTTGTTGTACAATGTATCTACTATTACATTTCACTCTTACATGCTTGTTTACATGTATTACAATGTAACAATAGCAATGTTAATATGACAGTTATATACCGTCACTATAATTATAATTATTATCTGTTTAATGTCAAATATGCATTTTGTTCGCTATGCATTTTTAGTTAAAATTGTCGTGACGACATCGACATTACCTACCGCTGTAGATGACGTCATGTATATGGAACTGGTGAACCCGTTACGGGTGAAAGGCGCTTATTCCATTAAAACGTTGTGAAATTCTAGCTTTATATATATATATATATATATATATATATATATATATATATATAGAATCTCATTGTCTCGAACAATGTCGGTGCATCAAAGTCTGTTCGATTCGACCCATCGGGTAGTTCGAACCATGCATCGGCTGTTGTCGGGTGCTTCTGTAACACAAAAATCAATCGGACAACCTCGCATATTTCCGTAAAACCGGCTTAGGCTTAGACTCATAAGTAACGAAGTAGCCGTCAAATGTCGGATGAGATATATATTGGGAATAACTGATTACGGCACTACGTTTATTGACATAAATTATATATATATTAGGAATAAAAATAATATATTATGCTCACCAGAGGTTCGCATAATACAATTTTTATTCCTACTGTATGATATTGACGATACGAAAAAACACTCTTGTAATAACATGTGGTTTAACTCACCACACCACCACCTATACTTTGGTTTAACTTACCACGCAACCATCCGTACTTTGGCTTACTCACCACACCACCACCCGTACTTTGGTTTACTCACCACACCACCACCCGTACTTTGATTTAACTCACCACGTCGATCTCCATGGCCATATAATCGGCATCTGCCCTGTTCCATGCATCACAATATTCAAGCAAATTCTGAAAATAGAAATCCACCATTTAAAAAATATGAATGCTGGTGTGCTTTGAATATACACTGGATATGCTAGATAATATATATCTATATATATCTGTATATATATCTATATATCTCCAGTGTAATCAAAGTATGTGATATTTTTCAGATCACATACTTTCTGATTTTATAACTTTGCAAATTAGATGTAAATTATTCGAGGTGACATTCTATAATTGATGTATGCATTCATAGTCATCAAAGAGAAACATTTCAACTGCAAATTTACACTGAAAACCGTCAAGCGTTCTGAAAACAAAACACGTTAAGCACTAGTTGATTTTGATGTGATGATATCCATAATGACGTCATTCGGGTTTGACGTCATTTCCATTCAAAAAGACACCGCGTCACATATTCTTATGTCATTTGAATATCACGTAATGGCTGACTGAAATTAAAGTTGCTTATATAATTTACAAAAAACACGTTGTATCGAGCTTGAGATTATATAATAAAGAGATTATTACCCTCGTGTGTTTCGGTATCGTCAATATCATATCTTAAATAAAAAAAATAATGTATTATGCTCGCCAAAGGATCGCATAATACAATTTTTATTCCTAATATATGATACTGACGATACCGTAACACACTGGTAATACCTCTGTACACATACATACACACATACATACATACACACACACGTACGTACGTACGTACGTACGATACATACATACATACATACATACATACATACATGCAAAGATGCATACATACATACATAGACATACATAGATATATGCATATATACATACACGCACGCACGTACACGCGTCATATACTCACGCAAACACAAATACATGTATACATACATAATGTTCGAAAAAGATAAGAGCTAGATTCACCTGTAACTCTTGGTTTTTTTTCGTGTTTTCCTCCGTGAGATCTTTTATGTTGTCCTGCAGACCCTCCGTCTGCTCCTGCAACTGTTGTATCGCCTGCTGCATCCGCCTCACGGCAACAGCACTCTTTCGATACAAAAGTCACAAAAATAACAATTAAATAACTCTATTTGAATGTTTTCAATGGAAATTCAACACAAGGTTGCTTAAAAGAATATCAACATCTAATATATGTGGCGATTTCTTCGCAGAGTTGTGCCCATCGTACCAAAGTCACCACGGCTACACCAGCAAGTACACAACGTCTTACTATGACAACTAAAGTGAATTAGATAATATATGTACGTCAAATTCAAGATTACATTTCGTATTGCTAGGAATGCTACTTTACTGGTGATGTACACCTTTCTTATAAAGGTGCCATGGCGAAGTGAAAGAATCAGCCACATAAGTGTTCGGCCAAACTCGATGGAGACGTTAGGGGAAAATGCGCTGGCCTGAAAACTGGCTCACAATGTTTGTTGTAACCCAAGTAAAAATGCGTAGTGATTCGTTAGGAATCCTGTATAGCTATTTGGTGATAATACAAATATAAATTATCCAGATTCGAGCATTTTCGTATAATGCGGGCAAAAATCTGTATGTCCACTCATAAAAATGGAAGGCCGTATCTCTATGAGCCTTGTAATGATTCGCACAATGCAGACTCGTATACCAGTGACACATTTGCCTTATTCATATACTTCCTACAAAGTTCAATGTGAAATTTAAACATTAAAAATATTTAAAAAAGAAGAACCAGACATGATTGTAAAAGTTTGTTATAGTATGTAAATTACAAACACAAATATGGTTCCACTTTTTCCTAATAAAGCTGTTGGTAATTTTGACATTTAAGGTCAGTACCCAGAATTGACTTCAATGTGAGAGATCCGTTTTTTCTTCAGAAAGACATTTCCATATTGACTCTTAATATAGGCTAAGCATTGTTGACCAATCTCATTTTGTTTTGACAAATAAATATTGTTTAAACCAATCAGGGAACATAAAAAGGAAATTTCAAAATGTTAGGGACAAAAATAACTTGAAGGAATAATAAAAAAAAATATGAGGTATGGAAAAATGCTGCAACAATCGACTGTTGTTGGCAGTGACTACGGTAGATGTTGAGTCAAACTTGATCTGTGACGGTAAAGCTATACACCAAATTTCAGCTTAGTATCTCAAGGCATTGTGAAACAAACACCCAAAAAACTATTTGTGGGACAGAGAGACAGACATACAGAAGGACAGAGATGAAACCTGTAGTCCCCCTCATTTGGACCAATAGGGGACTAATAAACTGCTTTTGTGTAAAATATCAATGTTCAAAAAGAGGGACTAATATATATATATATATATATGTATGTATGTGTGTGTGTGTGTGTGTGTGTGTGTGTGCGTGTGTGTGTGTGTGTGTGTATCTATCTATGTATGTATATGTGTGTATGTATGTATGTATATATATATATATATATATATATATATATATATATATATATATATGTGTGTGTGTGTGTGTGTGTGTGTGTGTGTGTGTGTTTGTATGTATGTATGTATATAAAGATTTAAGTAATTCTTGACATTCTTGAATGGTTAAATATTAATGTATACCATTTTTACAGAAGTCTACAAAACATAAAGTTTTATTTAAACCATATATGAACAAGCAAAACGATGCAGTAAATAATAATCACGGTGCTTCCCATCGCCTTTCAATTCTGGAACAACCCTATATATAAATAAATATAAAAATATATAAATATTTGTATGTGTCATGTGCCATGCCTCCCCTTTGCACCACTTGCAGGGTCCACTGCTCTATAAGACTAGCAGAGAGCAAAATAGGAAACCTACCACACTACTGCCGGCCATCTTGGAAGGCTCAATCGCACTACCTCCAGTCATAGCGTGGGTCAGTTTCTTCACTTTATCGTCCAATTCCAGCAGCTTGTTCTTGGTGTAAGCGAACTGATCGTCCAGCATGCTTCCAAACTCGAGGAAGTGCAGACCCACGTGCTGCGGCTGTCCCCTCGGCGTCTCCACATCCTGCATTGCACTATCCTCGTGTTGTGCTGCTGCTGCTGCTGCTGCTGCTGCTGCTGCTGCATATTTTTTCGCTTTATTTTAGGAGTCTTGATAGATTTTCCAAATATATTATTGTCTCTAGTATCTAAGTCCTCAAACTCTTCCAGTAGTTTCCTGAATGCCTGTGTGTCAGTTATCCTTAACCTTCCTTGTGGTTCTATGAACACAGATCTGAACGGTTCCTGCATATTAACTCCAAACCTGGTTGTAGCTACGGCATTTGCAAGTATATCGGTTAAATCAAGAGATTCATCAGTGTTTTCAGCACCTTTGGCACTAGCAGATGGTTGGGTGATATCACCAGGTTCAAGATTACTACCAGCAGTTTGCTGAGTGATAACAGCAGCGTCTTGAAGAATAGGACCGGCAACTTGTTGAGGGGTACCAACAGCTTGCTGGTGAGTCCAAACAGGTTGAGGGGTACCAACAACTTGCTGGGGAGTCCAAACAGCTTGAGGGGTACCAGCAGCTTGCTCGGGAGTCCAAACAGCTTGAGGGGTACCAGCAGCTTGCTCGGGAGTCCAAACAGCTTGAGGGGTACCAGCAGCTTGCTGGGGAGTCAAAACAGCATTAGGGGTATTAGCAGCTTGATCGGGAGTCCAAACAGTTTGAGAGGTACTAGCAACTTGCTCGGGAGTCCAAACAGCTTGAGGGGTACCAGCAGCTTGCTGGGGAGTCCAAACAGCTTGAGGGGTACCAGCAGCTTGCTGGGGAGTCCAAACAGCTTGTGGGGTACCAGCAGCTTGCTGGGGAGTCCAAACAGCTTGAGGGGTACCAGCAGCTTGCTGGGGAGTCGAAACAGCTTGAGGGATACCAGCAGCTTGCTGGGGAGTCAAAACAGCTTGAGGGGTACCAGCAGCTTGCTGGGGAGTCGAAACAGCTTGAGGGGTACCAGCAGCCTGCTGGGGAGTCGAAACAGCTTGAGGGGTACCAGCAGCCTGCTGGGGAGTCCAAACAACTTGAGGGGTACCACCAGCCTGCTGGGGAGTCCAAACAGCTTGAGGGGTACCAGCAGCCTGCTGGGGAGTCCAAACAGCTTGAGGGGTACCAGCAGCTTGCTGGGGAGTCCAAACAGCTTGAGGGGTACCAGCAGCTTGCTGGGGACTTCCAACACCTTGAGGGGCACCAACAGCTTGAGGAGTGCTAACAGCTTGTTGAAGGGTGCCAACAGCTTGTTGAGGGGTGCCAACAGCTTGTTGAGGGGTGCCAGTGGTTCCATGAATCGGTGGAAGAATCATCAGTTTTTGTTGTCCCAGACCATATTCCCCGTCGGTTGATGCTTTTTTGCCTTGCTTTGACTTTGAGGTTGTTAAGAAAACAAAATAAATAAAAATAAATGAAACAGCATTATTATAGTGGTTTACTAAATATTTGCAAAAGCAATACAAAACAATAATAATGGTATACGACTATGTCAAGTCTGCAAACATGACTGTTTCATTTCAACACAGACCAAATAAGAATAATAATTACATAAGTACAATTATATTATCTGTATAGATTTATAGAGGTAAAGTAACGGACACCAAACGTTTATAAAACCTTTCTATAAGTTAATCACATCAAAGGATTTAAGAAACAGATTTAGGAAAGACAGATCTGCTATAACTTACAGCTATATGTCTTTTATACGTATTTGTATAACACATCATTCTACACAGAAAAATCTATAATTTCGCATTAAATTCTTTACTAAGGTCGACGATGATCACTTTTGACACTTTGACTTCGTACACAATAAATATAGCACATTTTACCGTAATTTCACTTGAAATCCATATTTCATAAAAGGTACAATTTTTTAATCACAAGATTTTATTTAAACACCTTTGCATTGGAATTTTTCCAGCATTCTTAAAGGAATCTCGCGCAAGGCTTTTGGACTGGTATGCATATTCAACGATATATAATGCACATTATTGCTTAATATCAACAAGTATATTATTATATTTAATTAATAAAACGGATAAATGTGACGGCTATTATATATAACGGGCGCATCTATTTGATACCATCCCAGTGAATACGCCTTCTCGCGAGCCGGTGGTTACGTAATTTTAATGCGTCACGTCAGGAATTAGTCTTAGAACTGAAGAAACAAACGTACCTGATTTTTGCACAAAGTTCTGTAATAATATCCATCCCAGTAAGCCAGCACTAAGTATATATTATGTTACAATACAAAATAAATCACCATTGTCAAAGTGTCGAAATAACTGTGTCATGTTTTGTCCATGCGATAACCCTACGTAATGTTCATTTTATTTCATTTTAACGTATCTTCGTGCTTATATCCAATTAAGGTTCAAGCACACTGTCATGGGCACACACCTCAGATATCTGGGATGTCTGTCCAGGACAGTGCCTACGTACTGAAATGCTAAACGGGGTGTTTTCTTAATTAATTTGTTAGTCCTGATTGGCAGGTGTATATTTGATAGGTAGACAAGCCATTAATTACTACCGTCTAGACATAAAATTACGGTATTTTTTTAACATTACACGGTACCCCTGAAATGGTAATAGCATTATCATCCGTCATGCTTTATTACTGTAAATCATTCTGTAACACTCTTGATTAAATGACACAACTGACCAATTACGTAGTCCCAAAGAAAAGAACATTATCACCAGGGTATCGTGAGTGATCAATTTTGCTCCAGCATAGCCTACCAATAGGCCTAATATGTAGTATGCATTTTTTCTTTAATTTTTTTTAAAGAGAGAAACATACTATAACCCCATTTTGTTCTATTAATGCAAACTGAAATATATTTAGTAAAATAATTAATATTGGTGTATGCTTTTGGTTGAGGGACGTCTTAATTGAAAGGCACTAGGGATTTATGTAGACAAAGGTTAATGTTGGAATTTAATTATTAAATTGTCTAATGATTATTATAAATGTTGAATTTCCTCGGTGACGCTGTGGTTAAGCCATCGGACTACAGGCTGGTAGGTACAGGGTTTGCAGCCCGGTACCGGCTCCAACCCAGAGCGAGTTCTTAATGATCACTACACCCTCTTCTCTATCTCACTAACCACTAAACAACTAACAACTAACCAACTGTCTTGGACAGATAGCCCATATAGCCGAGGTGTGTGCCCAGGACAGCGTGCTTGAACCTTAATTGAATGTAAGCACGAAAATAAGTTGAAATGAAATAAATGAAGTCCCAAAGAATTTATTTTTTCACTTTAGGCCTAATAGTGTACGTTTTTTGTTTGGATTATTTCACATAGAAAAATACCATAATCCCATTTCGTTCCGTTAATGCAACTTGAAATATATTTACTTAAATAGTTGATTATATTATCAAGTCATTTATGTTGTTTTACAAGTCAGGTTGATGAAAGCCAAACGTCTTGTTGTAAATGACTGCGTTTGTCTACATTGTGCATACAGTTGTTGGTAGGAGCTGACGTCACTCCGCACCAAGCTAGAATACCGGAAGCAACGTAAACAAAACTAAATGGCTAGTAGACCAATTTTTATTTTAATGTGGCGAAGCATTGTAATAATACAGCTAATTTTGGATTTGAATGACGTCAGTATTCAAATGACGTCACTTTACATCTCATTACAATAACACTAAACTGGGTACATGACGTTTCTATTTTTAGAATGCTGGGGGGGGGGGGGATTCCAATGCAAAATTGCTATTGAATTTTTTTTTTTTTTTGAACATTATTAATGAACATGGATGTGTTTGATGAAAATCTTGTAATTGAAAAAAAAAATGTACCTTTTACGAAATATGGATTTCAAGTGAAATTACGGTGAGATAGGTCCTATGTTATATTTATCATCCATTAAAGGCTTTTGTAGGAGATATCGCTGGCACTATAATTTGCGAAATCGCTTCTTATAATCTTGATTGGTCAAATTTTAATCACAAGACAATGTTTTGTTACGTCACTCTGTTTGTTTCAGCGCTAAACCTACCATTAGTGACGTCACGCCACTGCCGTTCTGCTAGTTAACGAGTCTACCGCTGACATTCAACCCACATTACTGACATTGTTTACAACTGTCGCAAATGATAAGAATGATAATGGATGATAAAAAGAATACCCCCTCGTGTCTTGTGATATCATAATTTATCAGCACTCGTTGATAAAAGTATAAAATCCTAGGCAAGCCTCGGATTTCATACTTTTATCAACTCGTTCTGATAAATAGAGGTTATTACCAGAGTGTTTTTCGGTATCGTCAATATCATATATTAGGAATAAAAATTGTATTATGCAATATATGATATTGACGATACCGAAATACACGAGGGTAATAATCTCTTTATCATATAAAGCTCAAGCTTAATACAACGTGTTTTTGTAAAGTGTACACGTAACTTTAATTCCAGTCCGCCATTACTAGATATTCAAATGACGTAAGAATATGTGGCGCAGTGTACTTTTGAATGGAAATGACGTCAAACTCGAATGACGTCATTTTGGATGTCCTTACATCAAAATAAAGTTATGCCTAACGTTTTTTTGTTTTCTGAACGCTGGACAGCTTTCAGTGTCAAATTGCCATTAAAATGTTTTTATTTGATGACTATGAATGCAAACCTTGTGCCGAGACCTCGACTAATTTACATCTAATTTGCAAAGTTATCAAATTCTCAAAGTATGTGATCTGAAAAATATCACATACTTTGATTGCACTGAAAATGTAAGATATTATATGATAAATTATATCACAAGACACTCGGGGAGTATCCTTTATTTATTGTGAACGAAGCCACAGCAAGGGTGCGAAAAGTAACTGTTGTCGACCTTAAGTTTTATTATACTATAAAAACAATAATTTCACATTAATTCCTAACTACGATTTACCACAAATAAATTATTTGAATCTAATACAGGTTGAAATAGTCTTTACTGGCACGGTAATTAGCTGTGACCCCTCCCTAAAACAAAATCACTGAATGAAAAAAAAAAAAATATATATATATAAAAAGCCCCAAAAACCAAAACAAGTATAATTAGCAACAACAACAAAACACGTTCACATTATCGGATTGAATTAATTAACATCGTAAACTGATGGCGTGTATGGTCTGTATTGTGATTGGTTAATTACATTATTTTTCCGGGATCAAATAGACAATAACACCCGGAAAGCTAATTACGTCATTAAAGGTGACGTCTTTAACAATTGGAACAGGCGAAGTTGACGATTCAAGGGTCTACAGTTAGAATGTAGCCAGGTATTTTTTTCAAGAAATACCAAATATACAGTGAGTTCTGTAGAAAAACGATTCAGTTTACAATGGACACTTAACCATATTGAGTTTTTAGATTTGTGGGTGTTATTTAGGAGATAACCATATGGAGTTTCGTATGTTTCATTTTTAACCTCCGACTATCGCCTTCGGTCAAAAATGACATTTGCGGGATCAAATAGACAATAACACCCGCAAATCTAAAAACTCCATAATTTTTTATGGTTATGTCCATTGTAAACTGATTCGTTTTTCTATGGAACTAACTGTATATTTGGTATTTCTTGAAAAAAAATACCTGGCTACAATCTAACTGTAGACCCTTGAATCGTCAACTTCGCCTGTTCCAATTGCTAATAACGTCATTTTTTAATGACGTCATTAGCTTTCCGGGTGTTATTGTCTATTTGATCCCGGGAAAAAAAATGTAATTAACCAATCACAATACCGAACACACTCGCAGTCAGTTTACAATGTCTATTTGATGCTAAAGCCTTCTGTCAAAAATAACATTTGCGGGATCAAATAGACAATAACACCCGCAAATCTAAAAACTCCATATGGTTATGTCCATTGTAAACTGATTCGTTTTTCTATGGAACTAACTGTATATTTGGTATTTCTTGAAAAAAATACCTGGCTACAATCTAACTGTAGACCCTTGAATCGTCAACTTCGCCTGTTCCAATTGCTAATAACGTCATTTTTTAATGACGTCATTAGCTTTCCGGGTGTTATTGTCTATTTGATCCCGGGAAAAAAAAATGTAATTAACCAATCACAATACCGAACACACTCGCAGTCAGTTTACAATGTCTATTTGATGCTAAAGCCTTCTGTCAAAAATAACATTTGCGGGATCAAATAGACAATAACACCTGCAAATCTAAAAACTCCATATGGTTATTTCCTAATTGAAACAGGCCAAGTTAACGGTTCAAGGGTCTACAGTCAGATTGTACTTTTGTAGCCAGGTAGTTTTTTCAGGAAATACCAAATAGACAGTTAATGTGACAATGAACACCCTTTATATCTTGATAACAGTTGTACCTCGCACATTGGTTTCTTAATGTCACTAAAGGATACTCCCATTCGCATTGTCCATGCTTGGCTCTTAGCTGATATATTGGTTTGTTAATGTTGCAAAAGAACACCCTCACACTCAATTATGGTGATGCTATCAATAATAATTTTAAAAACCCCTCTCACCTTATCGTCTTTAATATCGTCTAAATGCTTCTTTATTCGACTTAGTTCTGCCGAAAGCTCATCTACAATATTTATATGAGAAAGCAAAACAACACAAAATTAAGTTCTGTTATATTCCGTATCAGATCACAGCTTCCCATATTAACAACTTGGAAAATGAAATTGAATAAAAGCGAGCATTTTAATGTAGCGAAGCGAGGGCGATCAACCTAATTGAAATATTTCACCCGAATGTTCTAGCATTTTCATTTTTAAGCGTGCGAACGCCCTTTTCCAAAAAATAGTTTAAAGCACGCGGCGAAAATGGTATATTCATAAAAAATAATTTAAACAGCATCATGCGACATATTTTCAAAATAACAACAACCAAAAAGATACATAACAATACAAATTTGTATTATTTATTGGAATGTTATGTAATCAATAATAAAAGTATAAATCAATCCACGTAAGTGGCAGACTTTTTCTACTTCCTTTTTAGGCATAGGCCTACTTGATGGTTTGTCTAATAAAACATGCTAACTATATTCATCAGTGTAAATAAAGTTAGTATACATAGTACAGCAATTAACAGCATTAATACACACACACACACACACACACACACACACACATCATCATCATCATCATCAAAACCCCTAAAAAAAAACCCACTTATTAGTAGATATTGTAGTAATGTTTCACTCCCACCTACAGATTAGTAATAAATTGGCAAACCAACTTGGGATCAATGTTATTTTTATGTAGGTACATTGCCACATTTGCACTATTTCATCAGTGGGATCGAACTGATTTGTGGTGAACTGAATCGGGGACGAAACATCTGGTAACCACATTAAGACTGGCTACCGTTCTGCATTACGCTTACATTATTATTAGAGTAGCAATTTTGGGGTGCCACTGTAAAGAAAAAAAATAACGGCAAAAGCTAACAATGGTTTTGTAAAAATGTTCATTGTTATAGTTTAACTTACATGAATAAAACAACATCGGTCATGAATGGGTCACAGATTACTGGTTGCGAAATATTATTTAGTGAAATGTTGCATGTGAAAGCATATTACCAGGGCCGTAGCTAGCATGGGGGAATTACAGAAACTTTAAAAAAAAGGAGTTTTAGATTATTAACTACTCAGTTGCCCCCCCCCCCCCCCCCCAAAAAAAAAAAAAAAACCCACCCACAAAACATCCCACCTACGGCCCTGATGACAAGAAGGGAATTGTGGATATCTGCCCCGTAGAAATATAAGTATATGAGATTTGAAATATCTTTAAAATTAATACATAAACTACTCAACTATAACGAGTAAGAAAAGTGCCATACATAGCTTCAGTTTACTCGATTGTGAAATTGGTTCCAGGTTCCTTATGTAAAGTTAAAAATTTGCAAGAGCGTCGGAAGCAATTAAAAGTTGGTACGGACATAAAAGCAATGTACATGATGAGATCTATACTATGCGAGCGTCATAGGAAGAGATTATAAGACTCCATCATATGCGGTCATGTGGGATAGAAAAAGTACACCCTCGGTGATGAAAATTTCGACCTCGGACGAGGATTGCCGAGTCCCATGGTCGGAATTTTCACCACCGAGGGTGTACTTTTTCTATCCCACATGACCGCATATGATGGGAATCTTTTTCTCTCATTATTTCGGTAAATAAACCATTATTTGACACGAACAGACAAAGATGGCTAAACAAGTAACTTTTTTATTTGACCATTTTATCATAAATAAACTACTCTATCGTATTTGCCGTGTTTATTTCATGTGTTAAATAAAATTTAACACTACAAATTAACAAATATAATAAAACGCAAGCGCGTGATATCCCATGTAAGATTATAAGACTCCATTTATATGCGATCATGTGGGATAGAAAAAGTACACCCTCGGTGGTGGAAATTTCGACCTGAAACGAGGCTTGCCAATTAAGATTCAAGCACGCTGTCCTGGGCATACACCTCAGCTACCTGGGCTGTCTGTCCAGGACAGCGGGTTAGTTGTTAGTGGTTAGTGAGAGAGAACAGGGTGTAGTGGTCTTACACCTACCCATTGAGTCGTTAAAACTCGCTCTGGGTGGGAGCCGGTACCTACCAGCCTTATGTCCGATGGCTTAACCACCACACAACCGAGACCGGTTTTCTGAAACACAGGTGTTTAACACCAAATTTAAAATGTGCTGAGGTATTGTAATACAAATATTCTTCTCTTTTTTTCATTCTTTGTTATCAGGGGCGTAGCGTGATCTAGACCGGGGGGGGGGGGGGGGGGGGGGTGTTCGAATATGAACCAAGTGGACCTTTTTCTATTTTGTTTTTGCACCACCAGAAACTCCATTTGTATAAGAGCCGACCATTTGCTTCAGCGGGGGGGGGGGGGGGGGGGGGGCGTGTTCGTCCGAACCCTCCGAACTTCCCCTAGCCTACGCCCCTGGTTATTCTAAAGAGACTGAAGAGCTTGTTTTGCAATGTGAGATTTAATTAAATACTTGAGGCATAACAGAACAAATTATTTGGTTTTTTGCTTCTGACCCTAAATGTTTTGGACCATAACAATAAAATACTTTCCCAATTATAATCCACAATTTATTTACATAAATATTCTGCAACTGGAAATTTTAATATTTGTTCAGTTTATTTATTATTAGTTTTTAAAATAAATGTTTGGGTTTTGGGGGTTTTATTTTGTTGTTGTTGTTTGTTGGGGGGAGGGGGTTCCCTTTCTTTTTTGTTTGCCTGCCTAGACTATTTTGAGAAAATGAAGCAAAAACCCAACATTTTATTCTGCAGTGACTGCTAAGCCTCATGACAGTCGTAATACTTTTACTTTTTGGGTGAGTAGGCTGATTACATTATGATAATTTCTACCATGGCATTACACACCCCCCCCCCCCCCCCCCACACACACACCTTTTGACTAAAATTGTAAATACCTGATAGATATCGTTTATGTACTTTCTTGAAGCCATATCTTGAAATTGATGTAATTAGTGTTAAGTGCAATTGCTATTTGTACATATACCGTATTTACCTTACACTATTAGTAAACAATAAGTGTACTTTTATACAGAGTACACTTGTACAGGTATGTGAAGAAGAAAAGCCTATGTTAAGTGAGTCACAATTATTTCTTGCTGTATCTGCAGGCTTTGGAGAGAAAAAATGTAATGTCTAAAGTAGTTTTAAATTGCTGTTAATTTCATTATCAATGAAAATCATGGTAAGTCATGAATTTGCTTGGTAAATAAGTATATGAACCATGATTACAGTTGACCTTTTAATATAAGTACTAAAAAGTAGAATATTTAGATATGTCAAATACATTTATGTTAATACAGGCTCAATAAAATCAGAATTCATATTAGATTATGTCATTTTGTACACTAAAATTAAATGATTTATATCAAACATTTATAAATATTGCAAAACAATAAAACGCATTTCCAATTTCAAGTAAATGTGCATGAAAAAGCATTGTTATGTTTTTACTTACAATGTTACATTTAAAAAAATAATAATAATAAAACAGAAAAAGTAAATTAACAACAAAAAAACGTTATATTTAATATTTTAAATTGTTTATTTATTTTTTATCATTTGAATATTTAATTTTTATTCCTGTAATTTTACATACTGGTATATATATATATATATTTTTTTTATTTTTTTTTAACGTGTATATCGGGCACGGCGGCAGCAAGTACACACGGGGGGCTTACTGAGATTGCAACTGAGTTTCTAGGAGGAGCGGGGGGGGGGGGGGGGGGGGAGTCACTACCAATAAATGTTTTATTTGGAATTATTGGGGGTGGGGGAGTTCAGAATGACTAAATTCAAAAACAATTCTCCATATACCAAGGACGCATTCCACAAAAGTTGGTTGGAACTGGTTTAGTACATGTAGTTTTGGAGAGGAAGTCGATGGTGGACAAAAACAGATCGCAGTAGGTTACTTGGCTCAGTTGTACTAAAAAAAAACTATGACTAAGTCATTGAAAAATCACCATTTTAAACAATCCAACGTGACCACCATATTGACAAATGGGACTGGTTATTCTATGAAGTTTCCAAAAATGCATAGGGTTTGTAAATCTTTACAAAATTTGTTACAAATTTACATAGTGAACCTAATATACAACATAACAATTATCCTGTGAAGCCTGTTTGAGGCAGGATCCTAGATGAATATTAAACATAGATAACTGGTTGCTTAAAACATCTCCATTGAATGAAAGACTTGTGTTAAACAGCAGCCTGATGAACTATTTGACAATAGTGGAATAGTCGCATATAACAAGTCGCTAAGTGACAGATGCAGTAGATTTGACAGTATTGGTTATTTTTATAATTCCATGCACCTGAAATGTTCTTAAAATGCATAAAATGTAATTTCTGAACACCGCAAATGTACATAAACTATAACCAGTATAATATTTAACTAATTAAACAATTACTATGTTCATGTCTTTTAGTACTAAGATCAATTATAACTAAGTAAACAATTACTATGCTCATGTCTTTTAGCACTAAGATCAATTATAACTAAGTAAACAATTACTATGCTCATGTCTTTTAGCACTAAGATCAATTATAACTAAGTAAACAATTACTATGCTCATGTCTTTTAGCACTAAGATCACTATGACCAATTGTTCTAGAACTAGGATTATTTGTAACTGAGCAAACAATTGCTCTATTACTAACATCAAAGAAGCTAAATAAACTTCTATGACTAAGATGAGTTGTAGCTGTGTGGAACTTATGACCATTTCCTTACCACTCTGAAGGTGATTTGTAACTATGAAAACTATCATCATTTTGTAACCACTTAAAAGTCATAATGTCATTTGTAACTAAGAGAAAATGTCCATTTCCTACCATACTCATATCGTTTAAAAGTAATTAAATTATCCTATTTTGTCATTACTAAAATAACATTTTATAATTGTAAGTAAACTATGACGATTTGTTTCAGCACTAACATTATTTGCAATATTAATAATGAAATGAAAATACCTTTTCCGCTCGTTTTATCTGCCGTGTTATTCGTTAGTTTCTAAAACCCAAAAGAGAGAAGAGAGAAAAATTAGGTCGGAAAACATGACATGAACATGCAAAACGCTTAAATCTACCGTAACCGTAATTTCGTGGATTATAAGTATAGTCAAAAGACTATCAATGCATATCCACTCATTCTCAATAAACCGGTGCATTTGATGCCCCCATAGTTTAAAAATAAAAAAAAAAAAAAAAAAAAAAAAAAAAATAAAAAAAAAAAAAAAAATAATAAAAAATTAAAATGGAGCTCGGAAAGCAAAATAATTCACCAGATATTAAATGCTCTATCGATCTATCGGTACCTGGTTTTAAATCCTGGAAATCGTCCACTTTCCCTACACACCTCCGAATGTCAGCGTTTTTGAAAGATTCTTTACTGTCGCTGCTGTGAAGTGTAATGTTTCAGCCACTTTTTATAATACTAAATCAATGATGTAACAGGCTTAATTTCATTTGCTCATTTCATAGATATTTATATAATTGAACACATCGTTCCAATGCCGATCTATTTCAAAGAAATTTTACCATTTTCTTTGTGTCGCCGATTATTGTGCAATGTTTGTTACTCCATTTATTCATGATTATAATTTAAACTAGGATGCACGTATACTATATTCGAATGATGCTTAATGTGAACAATGTACCAGTATTCAGGAATTAGATGAAATGGAATGAAATATACATGTTACACATACAAAAGTTTTCTTTTGGATCAAACACGTTCGATTGGCTCCGTAATTTTAAACTGGAAATGTTCGTTACCAGTATTTTCCCCTTAAGTAACACGTAAGTATATTAAAAGTATTAACCCATCAGGACTTGTACAAGTGTGTATGATGCCTAACAAAACAATTACGACTGTTATGAACTGAAAAGAGTTTTTAAAACAAATATTTTTAAAGAAAGATTTTAACTTGTATAACACAAATGCTTAGGTGCGCAGACTTCTTTCAAAACTGTGTACTGCTGAAGGATCAGTTTGAAAATCTAATGGTGTACAAGGTATATGTTTGTTCAATGTGTTCAGAGGAAATTGATTAATTATTTAAAATCATCTGCAATCAGAACTCAAATATTTATAATTTTGACACGTAGTCTTCAGAGTAAACCGACTACATTTTGTTTTTAATAGCAGCATGGGATCTTTTATATATATACGCTTATCCACGGGAAAACACATTGTAGGCTTTTCAATTTAACAATGCGTCATTGTTTTGTTTATCTGGTGAAAGCCTCTATTACAGGTCCCTGATTGTGTGCGTACTGCCACCCCACTATGTTAGACTGGGCACGACACTGATTGTGTGCGTACTGCCACCCCACTATGTTAGACTGGGCACGACACTGATTGTGTGCGTACTGCCACATGTTAGACTGGGCACGACACTGATTGTGTGCGTACTGCCACATGTTAGACTGGGCACGACACTGATTGTGTGCGTACTGCCACACGTTAGACTGGGCACGACACTGATTGTGTGCGTACTGCCACATGTTAGACTGGGCACGACACTGATTGTGTGCGTACTGCCACATGTTAGACTGGGCACGACACTGTTTGTGTGCGTACTGCCACATGTTAGACTGGGCACGACACTGGTTTACCACAACGTCCTCATGGCTACTGATGTAATACAGATCTGACAGTTAATTTTACCTCTAGGTTGAACACCCTGTCCATCAGTTGTTCGTGGGCGGTTTTCAACTTGCCCAAGTTCTCCAAGTAATCCAGAACCTGATTGGACGGTCCAGTACTGCTTCTCCTTCTGGCAAAAGCTGGCTGTGCCTGTAAATGACTTTCACGTGACGGTTCATATCTCCAGTTTGATGGGGCTGGTGTCGAAGCAGCACTATGTTTTGGTAGAGGAGCTAGTGTAGATTGCAATTCATACTCTTCAGGTTGAGGTGACTGAAATGGTAATAATACTGTAGTTCAGGGGCACTGGCGATTTTTCTTCTATGGAGATAGTGTAACTTAAAGTAAACTAATATGCATTATATTTAATATCATGTAAAAACATTGAATACTCTTTTATGCCATCAATTACATATTTAGAGACATAACTATGTAAACTATTTATGTTTAGAAAATACGTATGTAAATTACATACCTATAAATGGAACTAGGCTTACCTCCACCTATCAAATGTATTAACAATCAAACATGGCCGCTTTTCAAGTTTGCAATACTGTTCCTATTAATTATCAAAGTTAAAGTTTGTTTTGTTTAACGACACCACCAGAGCACATTGATTTATTAATCCTCGGCTATTGAATGTCAAACATCTGGTAATTTTGACATGTAGTCTTAGACAGGAAACCCACTAAACAAGTTCAGTAGTAGCAAGGATTATTTTATAAGCACCATCCCACAGACAGGATGGCACATACCACGGCCTTTGTCATACCAGTCGTGGTGCACTGGCTGGAAAGAGAAATAGCCCAATGGGCCCACCGACGAGGATCGATCCCAAACCGACCGCGTATTTGGCGGACACTTTACCACTGGGCTACGTCCCGTCCTCTGTTAATTATCAAACCATGCAATTTAGTCTGGATGCAGAGTTCACATGTTTAGGAGTTCATTCTACCCGAGAAAGTCAAGGCAACCACCATGGTTATTCCATGTAGGATGATGTTCTGCATTATATTACAGTGGAGGTCAATTCTGAAAAGTGTGTGTGTGTGTGTGGGGGGGGGGGGGGGGGGGGGTGTCTCAAGAGGTCATTAAAGGTCAAGGGTATACAAATTTGAAGAAAAATGTAAAAAGAAATTATTTTCTTCATAAATAATATCTTCATAGCTATTACTTTCATGTGGGATTACTCAAGAACACAAACAACACGCTGAATTAGCCAAACTGCTGCTTTTAAAACTTCAATACAAAACCTCAACTTTAACGTCACTTCTCAGTTCGACTGAGTTTTCGATAAAGTTTAATGTTTCTTTTGTTTAACGTCACCACTAGAGCACATTAATTAATTAATCATTAGGTACTGGATGTCAAACATTGGTAATTCTGACTTGTAGTCATCAGAGGAAACTTGTTACATTTATTCTAATGCAGCAAGGGATCTTTTATATACACCATCCCACAGACAGGAAAGTACATACCACGGCCTTTGATATACCAGTCGTGAAGCACTGGTTGGAACGAGAAATAATTCAAAGGATCACCCCCGGGGGGATTGATCCTAGACCGACCGCGCATCAAGCGAATGCTTTACACTGGGCTACGTCCTGTCCCGATTTTTTTATTTAAAAAAATGGTTTCAAATAGGATGTCGTTTTACCAGAGAGAGTCAAAGAAACCACCATGGTTATTCCATGTAGTATAATGTGCTGTATCATATTCCAGTGGAGGTCAGCTTTGAAAAGTGTGTGAGGGTCACCAGAGGTCACTAAAGGTCAAGGGGTACACATTCAAAGAAACCACCATAGTTATTCCATGTAGTATAATGTGCTGTATCATATTCCAGTGGAGGTCAGCTTTGAAAAGTGTGTGAGGGTCACCAGAGGCCACTAAAGGTCAAGGGGTACAAATTCAAAGAAACTTTACATTTTAATTTTCTTCATAAATATTATCTTCATAGTCCTACCTTTTATGTGAGATTAATTATATACTTATAAACACAAACAACACACTGAATTAGCCAAAGAGTTACTTTAAATTTTCGATTTGCATAGTATTCAATACAAAATCTCAACTCAATTTTTGTGCTGGGTGTCGTTAAACATTCATTCATTCAATCAATTTTCGGTAAAGGCGTTTTAACAGTTTAAATCAGTTTTGTATGTGATGTTTATATATGTTCTATGAATCTCTGATCTGAAATAAAAATCTATTATTATTATTATTATAAATTTGAATCGCGTCTCCACAATGTCAACATTGTCAAAGAAATGACAGATGGATACGTGATATCGATTTCCTCCGTACGTTGTGTTTAGCAAATAATTATTGGGAACTCATTGTTTACGCCGAGTTA
The DNA here is from genome assembly GCF_016097555.1 of Gigantopelta aegis. Lineage (NCBI taxonomy): Eukaryota > Metazoa > Mollusca > Gastropoda > Neomphalida > Peltospiridae > Gigantopelta > Gigantopelta aegis. The sequence continues at coordinate 40,963,637 of NC_054706.1, forward strand.
CAACACATTATAATTTTGAGATTCTTGAGTTACTTAGGTACAAAGGTATTTATCGCAAATGATTGTAAAAACGATCAAAATCTGACACGTGTAAATGTGATACTGCACCTTTAATGTCCATCAACATTAAAATCGGTGGTGTTAACCGTTAAGTTAGTGTTCATGTTGTTACCCTAGCTGTCGCATTCACAACCGCTAATGTTCACGTGGTTTTGCAAACACTAGTGGTTGCAGAGTTAACCGTTAGTGTTCATATTGTTACACTAACGGTTGATATTGCAACTGTTAGTGTCCATTGTTACACTAGCAGTTTGGTGAACACTTAGTAGCGGCCATTACATTGGTTAACGCCAAGACTGTCGCGTCGGCTGGGTCTGAACTGAACTTTATTTACACTCTGGCCGTAATTCAACGGCATATAAGGTACATTGTAAAAATATAATTAAATAAATAAATGAAAAAATGGCACATTCGTCATAATAATGTACATCAGATAAAACAAGTGTATATCTATGGATTCATACTTGCATTTGAAGACATACATTGCATATACAAATACAATGAAATTGTAAAACCAGATTTCAGCCCTGGTATAGATGGAGTGGATTGGAGTCGAGTTGAGTCGGTCCACTCATTTAAGGAAAGAACAATGGCATGTTCAGGAGGGAAAACGCACGCAAACAGTTTGACCGATACCATCGTGTTCCAACCCATCAAATTCATTTAACATTAGGTGCAATAAAGGCTGCTTGCGAGCGCTCACCGTTTTGAACATGCCTTTAGGAGAATGAGAAGGGACGAACACTTTGCCGTCTAACATAATGCTCTATTTTGTATACTCACTGAACTTTCACTCTCTGTGCTGACCGTTGAAGCTGACGCCTTTCCTTGACCGGTATTTCCATTTTTACTCGAGGCGTCTCGTGATTTGGATTTGGTTACTGGGGAGCGTTCCTCATGTCCTTCGGGTACACCAGCAATGTTTTCTTGAGATATAGACTTTCTTGGAAGTAGCTGGTTTAATGGCGCTTTAGATTCCTGTCCAGACTCATATTCGAATTCCCCTAGTGATTTTGTCTTACCATTACTCCCCTCATCAGATCCACTTCCATCGGCAATTTCGACTTCTTGTGATCCCCTCATAGATTCACTTCCCATTGCTGATCCCGTGTTAGGGACACCACCCTCCAATGATCCCTTTCGTGACACACCTCCTTCTTGTGATCCTCTTCGTGACGCACCTCCCTCTTGTGATCCTCTTCGTGACACACCTCCCTCTTGTAATCCCCTACTAGAGGACCCTCCATCTTGTGACCCACTCCTAGAAGCCCCTCCATCTTGTGATCTTTTCCTAGAGGCCCCTCCATCTTGTGATTTCTTCCTAGATGCCCCTCCATCGTGTGATCCCTTCTTAGATGCCCCTCCATCGTGTGATCCCTTCTTAGATGCCCCTCCATCTTGTGATCTGTTCCTAGCGGCACCACCCTCTTGTGACCCTTTTCTAAAGGCACCAGCCTCTTGTGACCCACTCTTAGAGGCCCCTCCATTTTGTGATCCCTTTTTAGAGGTCACTCCATTTGGTGATCCCTTCCTAAATGCCACTCCATCTTGTGATCCCTTCTTAGAGGTCCCTCCACCTAAAGATCCCTTCCTAGAGGCTTCTCCATCTTGTGATCCCTTTCTAGCAGCAATTTCTTCCTGTGATTGCGTCGTTGCAGCATCTCCGTCTTGTGGTGTATCTGAAGTATATCCATCAGAGACAGCTCCATTTTCTGCCTTTATTTTTAAACCATATTCATCTGGTGTTTGTGCTCTCGCCTGTCTTTCTGTGGCATTTTCATCCGATTCGTATTCAGACCCTCCATCTGTTATATTTTTCCTAGTACCTCTAGCTGTTGCTTTTCTTTTCGTGATGGGTTTTTTCTCTGTTTGATCCCGTTGTGTTTGTTCTGGTTCTGAGTCATAATAATCTTCCGGTGCTGAATTAAGCAATTCTAAAAGGTTTTCCCTGGAGCCATTAAGCGCTTCTTCCAAAACAGGCCATGTTATGAATTGGTCCAGATCTTCGACTGAATGGCGCATCTCTCGCACTTCATTCTGGAAAAACGAAACGTGACATATTATTATACAGACGGGTGATTTAAAACGTTTTTATGTGGGTACCAAATCTGGACGTGTGGTAGTGCAGATATGGGGAAGTTTGCTGTTTGCGTACGTACTAGAAAGTTCATTTTCAAAGATGCATGTGACATTTTTCGCCATTTTAGGATATAATTTTGATAAATAACTACATAGAGGATAATAAACGAGTTATCAGTTATTATCAAATTTATGTCCCGAGTGAAATAATTTTCAGTTGTCACGAGCTTTAGCGAGTGACAAATTAAAATTATTTCATGAGGGACATAAATTTGATAATAACTGGTGCCGAGTTTGTTATTCTATTTATTACCGGAGCTATTTTTTCTCTAAAAGGCTTTATTTTCGACACACACATGCACATACATGTATAGAAACGATATACGTCACTTTATGCACTGTTCTGAGTATTTCTATAACTTTGTAATTTAATCACGTTCATAGATAATTTCAAAAACAAAAGCTTCTCTTTATTCTGGTACAAAATCTATAATGAATTGCATTAAAATGACATTTTGTCATACATTTAACACCAAAATCAGACAGCCGTAAATGCAAACTCTTTAAACTACATGACGTCATTGTGTGCGTTTGCCAAATCGTGATGACGTCATATTTAGTACCGACAAGGTCATTGGTTTGTAAGCGTCAAATTATCCAATAGTATTGTTCGTTAGACCAATGCATGGTAATTTCTCACTGAGAAATTATGATTTTTATTTCCCCCGTTATGAGTGCCTGCTGGGGTAATACAAATTAATATATCCAACATATACCTTTTGCATAATTAATTCAAGAATGTCAACTGGATGTAAACAATGGTTTCATTGAGAATATTTGGCGAAAAATATAAAGTACAGAGAAAATCTTTATCGATTATCTACTAAAAGAGCAGCTAGCTGGTGGTCAATATGGAAGGGGAATTCAGTTTTAAACTGTGATGTCACATGTTAACCCGTTGTCATTGGATTTTGTAATATAACAGCATTAAACAGCAGGAAATGAAATTATTTGAGACTCCCCTCTTTAAACACCTCTCGTTCGTTCTCTCTCTGTTGGTCTCTCCGTGTATCTATCTCTCTTTTTCTGTCTGTCTATCTATATATATGTGTGTGTGTGTGTGTGTGTGTGTGTGTGTGTGTGTGTGTGTGTGTGTCTGTCTGTCTGTCTGTCTCTTTATTTCTCTCTGTCTCCGTGTCTGTGTCTCTCTCAGCGGGCGCGATTTAGGTGGATCTTCTCGATCCAACCAATGCACCACAACTGGTCAAAAGCCGTGGTATGTGCTTTCCTGTCTGTGGAAAAGTGCATATAAAATAACCCTTGCTACATTAGTTCCCTCTGATGACTACGTGTCAGAATTACCAAATGTTTGACATCCACTAGCTGATGATTAATTAATCAATGTGCTCCAGTGGTGTCGTTAAACAAAACAAACTTTAACTGTCTCTCAGCAACCAAAAACCAACTGATTTAAAAAGTGTTTTCAGTGTTTATCAAGATGCAGCACACACCTGATCCTGTTGGACTATCTGTTCGGGTTAGTAGTGAATGGTTATTCCTTAGTGTCAGACACGTTAATGTAGTAGTCTTAACATTTCCACAATCTATGGAACTCGCTCATACTAGATGAACATTGCCTTGAAATATATGCACACTTACGTCACTGTAAAATGATTTTTATAAACATACTTTGACATTAATTTTATAAAGTGTAAATTGACACTGAGCTATAATGATATGTCAATTATTTCATTATCTTCGGTTTTGTGGTCAACATGGGGTTAACGTACCAAAGAATCTTTTAAATCTTCGAGCATCAGGTTGTTGTCGGCGTGACATCTATCCAGCTGAAAAGATTACGCAATACAAGATTAAAAAGTATGCATACAGATTTTTTTTTTTTTATAAGCGAATTAACCATAGGCGATTGGCCGTATTAATGTTATTCAAATGTGGACTTCAAAATTCGCAATGGACTTTTAAGCCTGTTATGTATTTTAGTTAAGAGTCCATTGACTCAACATTTTTGAGTGAATAATAACGCTATAATATATACATACATGCATTGTTTTTATTCCTAATAGTCCGGCAGAGAAATAAAACAAATCGAATTTGGTGTATCAAGTTTTTTTTATTGATGATTTTGTTTAAGGTCATATCCAAGAACATATTTCCGGCGAGTGATATGCTGTTACATTTGTGTGTGTGTGTGTGTGTGTGTGTGTGTGTGTGTGTGTGTGTGTGTGTGTGTGTGTGTGTGTGTGTGTGTGTGTGCATACATTGTGTGTGTGTGCGTGTGTGTGTGTGTGTGTGTGTGTGTGTGTGTGTGTGTGTGTGTGTGAATATATATATATATATATATATATATATATATATATATATATTGCTTTAAACCAACCTCCTACCCACATTTTTTAAAATATAAAATATATTTTTGTTTAACTTTATTCAATTTTCTTTTTCTTTTTTTCTATTTTGTTCTGCTATGTCCACGAACAAATACTCAATAACTTAAAGTCCGATAGTAAATTTATAGCAAATTATTAATTATCAACACATCATTATCACATATTGACGACCGGCCTCGGTGGCGTCGTGGCAGGCCATCGGTCTACAGGCTGGTAGGTACTGGGTTCGGATCCCAGTCGAGGCATGGAATTTTTAATCCAGATACCGACTCCAAACCCTGAGTGAGTGCCCCGCAAGGCTCAATGGGTAGGTGTAAACCACTTGCACCGACCAGTGATCCATAACTGGTTCAACAAAGGCCATGGTTTGTGCTATCCTGCCTGTGGGGTGCGCAAAAGAGTAGCCTATGTGGCGACAGCGGGTTTCCTCTAAAAAAAATCTGTGTGGTCCTTAACCATATGTCTGACGCCATATAACCGTAAATAAAATGTGTTGAGTGTGTCGTTAAATAAAACACTTCTTTCTTTTCTTTTTCATATTGACGATGAGGCATTGCCGAATGTCTTGGGGTATGGCTTGCCACACTTCAGTTTGAAATTGTTCAAGATCTACCAGAGTAACAAGGAAGATGCCGTGATTCCACAGTCTTTTTCTAACTCACCCCGTGTGTGTTCTACTGCAATAAATCCGGCCAGTCTATTTTGTTAATATGTGTTTGCTAAAAATCTCCCCAAAACAGGTGGATTAGGAGTTGATACAGTGTGATTTTATCTATAGTCTGTTTAAAATGTGATAATGCGTATTTTATGATTAAAGTAAACTGACGTTCCCGCAAAAATTACTGCGAAATCGCTTTATACTTTCTAGTAATTACATTTTGTTTTGTTCTTCTAAAATGACATTCAGGTGATCGTCTGGCAATCATAACTGGAAGATCCGAACATGTCTGGCTATCTAGCTGACCGTGTTAATAAAGCACAACTGATATCATATGTGTTTCAAAAAGAACGCAGTGAATACAGCTGTCAATGGAGAAGTAGGTAACACAACTGATATCATATGTGTTTCAAAAAGAACGCAGTGAATACAGCTGTCAATGGAGAAGTAGGTAACACAACTGATATCATATGTGTTTCAAAAAGAACGCAGTGAATACAGCTGTCAATGGAGAAGTAGGTAACACAACTGATATCATATGTGTTTCAAAAAGAACGCAGTGAATACAGCTGTCAATGGAGAAGTAGGTAACACAACTGATATCATGTGTTTCAAAAAGAACGCAGTGAATACAGCTGTCAATGGAGAAGTAGGTAACACAACTGATATCATATGTGTTTCAAAAAGAACGCAGTTAATACAGCTGTCAATGGAGAAGTAGGTAACACAACTGATATCATGTGTTTCAAAAAGAACGCAGTGAATACAGCTGTCAATGGAGAAGTAGGTAACACAACTGATATCATATGTGTTTCAAAAAGAACGCAGTGAATACAGCTGTCAATGGAGAAGTAGGTAACACAACTGATATCATGTGTTTCAAAAAGAACGCAGTGAATACAGCTGTCAATGGAGAAGTAGGTAACACAACTGATATCATATGTGTTTCAAAAAGAACGCAGTGAATACAGCTGTCAATGGAGAAGTAGGTAACACAACTGATATCATATGTGTTTCAAAAAGAACGCAGTTAATACAGCTGTCAATGGAGAAGTAGGTAACACAACTGAATCTATGTGTTTCAAAAAGAACGAGTTATACATGTAACACAACTTTCATGTGTTTCAAAAAGAACGCAGTGAATACAGCTGTCAATGGAGAAGTAGGTAACACAACTGATATCATATGTGTTTAAAAAAGAACGCAGTTAATACAGCTGTCAATGGAGAAGTAGGTAACACAACTGATATCATATGTGTTTCAAAAAGAACGCAGTGAATACAGCTGTCAATGGAGAAGTAGGTAACACAACTGATATCATGTGTTTCAAAAAGAACGCAGTGAATACAGCTGTCAATGGAGAAGTAGGTAACACAACTGATATCATATGTGTTTCAAAAAGAACGCAGTTAATACAGCTGTCAATGGAGAAGTAGGTAACACAACTGATATCATGTGTTTCAAAAAGAACGCAGTGAATACAGCTGTCAATGGAGAAGTAGGTAACACAACTGATATCATATGTGTTTCAAAAAGAACGCAGTGAATACAGCTGTCAATGGAGAAGTAGGTAACACAACTGATATGATATGTGTTTCAAAAAGAACGCAGTGAATACAGCTGTCAATGGAGAAGTAGGTAACACAACTGATATGATATGTGTTTCAAAAAGAACGCAGTGAATACAGCTGTCAATGGAGAAGTAGGTAACACAACTGATATCATATGTGTTTCAAAAAGAACGCAGTGAATACAGCTGTCAATGGAGAAGTAGGTAACACAACTGATATCATATGTGTTTCAAAAAGAACGCAGTGAATACAGCTGTCAATGGAGAAGTAGGTAACACAACTGATATCATGTGTTTCAAAAAGAACGCAGTGAATACAGCTGTCAATGGAGAAGTAGGTAACACAACTGATATCATATGTGTTTCAAAAAGAACGCAGTTAATACAGCTGTCAATGGAGAAGTAGGTAACACAACTGATATCATGTGTTTCAAAAAGAACGCAGTGAATACAGCTGTCAATGGAGAAGTAGGTAACACAACTGATATCATATGTGTTTCAAAAAGAACGCAGTGAATACAGCTGTCAATGGAGAAGTAGGTAACACAACTGATATCATGTGTTTCAAAAAGAACGCAGTGAATACAGCTGTCAATGGAGAAGTAGGTAACACAACTGATATCATATGTGTTTCAAAAAGAACGCAGTGAATACAGCTGTCAATGGAGAAGTAGGTAACACAACTGATATCATATGTGTTTCAAAAAGAACGCAGTGAATACAGCTGTCAATGGAGAAGTAGGTAACACAACTGATATCATATGTGTTTCAAAAAGAACGCAGTTAATACAGCTGTCAATGGAGAAGTAGGTAACACAACTGATATCATGTGTTTCAAAAAGAACGCAGTGAATACAGCTGTCAATGGAGAAGTAGGTAACACAACTGATATCATATGTGTTTAAAAAAGAACGCAGTTAATACAGCTGTCAATGGAGAAGTAGGTAACACAACTGATATCATATGTGTTTCAAAAAGAACGCAGTGAATACAGCTGTCAATGGAGAAGTAGGTAACACAACTGATATCATGTGTTTCAAAAAGAACGCAGTGAATACAGCTGTCAATGGAGAAGTAGGTAACACAACTGATATCATATGTGTTTCAAAAAGAACGCAGTTAATACAGCTGTCAATGGAGAAGTAGGTAACACAACTGATATCATGTGTTTCAAAAAGAACGCAGTGAATACAGCTGTCAATGGAGAAGTAGGTAACACAACTGATATCATATGTGTTTCAAAAAGAACGCAGTGAATACAGCTGTCAATGGAGAAGTAGGTAACACAACTGATATGATATGTGTTTCAAAAAGAACGCAGTGAATACAGCTGTCAATGGAGAAGTAGGTAACACAACTGATATGATATGTGTTTCAAAAAGAACGCAGTGAATACAGCTGTCAATGGAGAAGTAGGTAACACAACTGATATCATATGTGTTTCAAAAAGTACGCAGTTAATACAGCTGTCAATGGAGAAGTAGGTAACACAACTGATATCATGTGTTTCAAAAAGAACGCAGTGAATACAGCTGTCAATGGAGAAGTAGGTAACACAACTGATATCATATGTGTTTCAAAAAGAACGCAGTGAATACAGCTGTCAATGGAGAAGTAGGTAACACAACTGATATGATATGTGTTTCAAAAAGAACGCAGTGAATACAGCTGTCAATGGAGAAGTAGGTAACACAACTGATATGATATGTGTTTCAAAAAGAACGCAGTGAATACAGCTGTCAATGGAGAAGTAGGTAACACAACTGATATCATATGTGTTTCAAAAAGAACGCAGTGAATACAGCTGTCAATGGAGAAGTAGGTAACACAACTGATATCATATGTGTTTCAAAAAGAACGCAGTGAATACAGCTGTCAATGGAGAAGTAGGTAACACAAATCCTAGCACGAGTAGTACAGATTGCACTTTAAACAAATTAACGCTAATAGTTATGGAAAAAATACCTTTAAGAGAATGCCGCTGAACCATGTTGCAATATATATATATTTGCTTGCGCAAGAGGTCAGGTGTCGCACCCTGGTATTTGGACAATAAACCACGAGCAAAAATATCTGAAGAATTCAGTTTAATCTTGTATTACATTTGAAGAATTCAAACATAGGGAAGCTGCTTGGACATTCTTGGGTCACTTGTTTTCAAAACAATGACCAATATAGAATTGATGTCATTGGACACTGAGTTACTTTTAGAAATATATGTTTGTACACCAGGCCCACAAATGGTCCTCGTTTGAGAGATAATGTTGAACACATAAGAATATGATGCTGACAGTGTTGCTGTTTAATGTTTTTGTTTGAATAAAGAATAAACATGATGGCACTAGTTTCCACAGTACTGAATGGCATAACGTAGAAAACCCTTGTCAGCGCTGGTTTTCTCACAATTGCTAGTATACAATATTATTACGGGGAAATGTTCCTACAAGTACCACTAAGCACAGCCCAGAGTGGAAAGACAAAAGACGGACCCGTCTAGTTACATAGATCCACACAACAATGATCTTTTAAGAAGATTCACCTGTGTCAGGTCTGGAATCAACTGAACAGCAAGTATTATAATAACAAATATTGTGTACTCTAAGGCCCAAACGATAACGTGTCCACAATGTTGAATACTAACACGAATATAGTATGCTTGTAATACTGTCCTAGACATACCATTAGCAATCACCATCAAGAAAAAGGTACATAGCCACTGGCCACGCCCACATTTTAAAATGTCACTTCTGTGGCAATATTACCAGTTATTAACAATGAAATGGCTAAATAAATACTTTAAAATCTCAAAATGCCCAAAAGGTGACACGATTTCATCCTTAGGATCTGTGAAATAGGTCCTAAACATGTATAATCGACACAACCCCCCCCCCCCCCCCCAAAGTTAAGGTTTAGTGGTTGGATGCCGGACTATAATATATGATATTGATGATACCAAAACACATGAGGGTAATAATCTCTTCATCATATAATCTCAAACTTAATACAACATATTTAAGTAAACTGTATATGCAGCTATAATTCCAGTCAGCTATCAATCGATATTCAAATGACGTATGAATGAATATGTGATACCATGTCGTTTTGAATGGGAACGACGTCGGATATCCTTACATAAAAACAAACTAGTGCTAGACGTTTGGGTTGTTGTTTTTTTTTTGGGGGGGGGGGGGGGGGGGGGGGGGGGGGTATGGTGTTTTTTGTTGTTGTTGTTGTTGTTGTTTGTGTGGTTTTTTTCAGAACACTGGACAACTTTCAATGTAAGGTTGCTATTGACATGTTTTTGTTTGACGACTGTTAATGAAGACGTCAATTCTGAGTGTCGTCGTTGTACGTTTGCTTAAATGTAAATAAATATAGTACCGTGACCTCAGGTAATTTACATCTAATTTGCACTTATCAAATTCTAAAAGTATGTGATCTGAAAAATATCAGGTTAAATATACGTCACAGTGTAATCGATTTCGACCGTGCTGATTTTTTATTGGACGTATGGCATTGGTGACCTTGTCATCACCTAGGAGTAGCCTGTCGTATGTCTTGAAATTGTTAACACACGTACGTGTGTAAACAACTATGTGTCATCAAAAATAACACATAGTGTTCTCACCTACTGGTATGTAAGACAATATGTTTAACATAAACTCCATTAACAGGGTCTGTGGTCGGATGAAGCACTGGTCAAGCAGTGTAGACAATAGAACTGATCTTCTACTCTAGTAGAACTTTCATTTGCCTTAGAAACAGGGGGTCGTTGTAATAGATTATGAAGAGAACGAAACCCAGGGAAATTAACCCACATATTCACATTATGGCATTTATGTTGTATCTTTAGTATATAACCACCTGAATGAATATAGTGTCCTAGCTTTCAATACATAGAAGGGCGCTGCGTCCTCCCCAAGTTGTGTGCCGCCCTGCTGTTTGTTGCCGCCAATGACAATACAACGCCTTCTTTGTACTTAACCGATGCCGCACTTCGTAAGGATCTGTTTTCGCTCAAGTCGACTACCTGACAATTATCAATTCTATAAATACAACCGCAATGGAAGTCGTCATCTGTGTCACATAAACCAGAAGCTGCTAAATAAAACATAGAAGTGGCTAAATACGGCAGCCGTGCATATAGCCTAGACTAATGATGGTTGGCGGGGGTGGGGTGGGGATGGGATGTGAAAGCCCAATGTAAGGTTACTAAAAATATATTCGAGATAGCAGCTTACGTACATCATCAATTTTATTTTTGAGCTCTTCTTTGGTGTCATTTAGTGCCTTCATGTCTTTCATGAGATCTTCCACCATTGACATCAACTGTAACAGAAAAATAGATACATGTAACATATCCATTCCATACCAGTACATAGTGCACAACAGAAGAAGCACTGGGGGGATATATTATCGATAACAATCAGTGCTAGCGGCTAAAGCGCAATAAAAAAATCAAGATAATGTTTGTTCAACGACACCTCGTCCCATTTTGATCTGCGGCTATTCATATCTGTATTATACACAATTACCATAATGGGTCATGTTCCACTAGTTTGCGCAAAATGCGTCCCGCTCCACCAATATATTTCAGAGGCAGATCCACAAGTTTGTAATGGGGTCACAAAATTATGAAATTAGCAAGTTTGATAATGCCGAAGGCAAATGAGCCAGGGCTCCCAATGGGAGCAAGATCTGCAGGGAGTGGGGATTTGGGGGCATGCTCCTTGGAAACCAGTGAAATAAACATGTTCACAGACACGTTTTTAGGGCAATTAAGTGTTGGATATTGTGAATGATGGATTTGAAAACCCCCACAAAAAAACCCCAAACAAACAAACAAACAAACAAACAAACAAAACCCCACGTAATTATAAGGACACTTCAGACGGGCAGGGGGATCTGCTAATGGACTTGTAGTTGCGTTGCCTATAACATAAGATACAGTAACTACGGTTACCCACGGTCCCCCCACCACCCCGCCCCCCATTTCAAGCACCGTGTGTCGCTGTAGCCATACACCGGGACAGTGTGACTGGAAGTTTACCACTGGGCTACGTCCCGACCTTCATTGTAAACAAGTACCCCGCTTTAGCCCACGAGGCCAAACATCTGCATCATTAATAGATATGTAACTAAAGCCTTATAAATCTGATGCTAATGATAGTAATACTAGTACATCCTGGCGGAACACAGCGAAGATTGAGATTAGGTCCGAAAGGATCCTATCATTTTGGGTTATTACTTTTATAAATATGTTTTGCCATTTTAACCAATATTTTCATTAAAAAAGATAAAAGTAGAAGATAATTTAGCAATCACGTAATATGTTTTAATGGATTAAGTTGGATTAAGTTGATGACTGCACTGGAAGGGTAGACCCATGCAAAATCATTAACTACGCCCCTACGTACATTCTCCATTACTTAATACATATGTGAAATTACTTCCAACTCATATGCTTTTACGCAATTTGAAGCATCTCTTTACAAACTGCAAATAATAGGGCATAATTATGGAATATTGTTGCATGTAAGGAATACGAATTTTTCATTATTAGTCAGAAAAGAAAATTGTGATTCTTGTTTTATTATTTTATGATATAAATCATTTCTAAAATCATTATATATAGGACACTTAATAAGGAAATGATATTCGTCTTCAACTTCTAGGGGACAATTGGGACAATATATCTCATTCGCAGGGACAGGTGGTTTCTTGTGTCTTCCCTTTTCAATCATAAGTGAATGTGCACTCAAACGAAGCCTACTAATAGCTTTTCTGCTGTTATAGTAGTAGAGGCAATTTAATACAGATTCGTAATCAATTTACGGGAACAAAGGTTTGAAGGTGTTTTTCATATATTCAAAGCCTTCTAAATAAAAGTAGCGGGGGCGACCCTATCAAAAGTGTTGGCTAACTCCACCAGGTGAAGAAATCTAAGATGACGGCCTAAATGACCAAAATACGTATTTCGGCTTCTGATTGTCGTATCAAGGTGGTATTGATGTCCACCAGGCCCGCAGCAGGGGGGTGGCCGGCCAGCCCCCCCCCCCCCACACCCAATAATTTTGGCTGGTTTTTTGTTGTTTTTTGTTGTTGTTTTTTGGGGTGGGTTTTTTTTTATAACCTTTACATTTCAGCTGAATGTAAACGTTGTAGCGAGACTAACGGCGAGAGTTACAGTAACGGGCAAATAACCTTTGAATCATACCCCCAGACCCCACAAATAACTGGCGATTTCGGCGCTAGGTTCAACTGTCCCCCCCCCCCCCCCCCCCCCAATAATAATGTCCACCATGCTACGGGCCTGTCCAAATATATATTTAGCGATCAAAGATTTAAATTTTATACACTAGAACACTGTGGGATAATAAATGAAATTATTTTGGATGATAATCCATAATAGTTATCAAAATTCACAATTTATTTTCATTTTTATAAAACTGATATTAAAAAAAAAGAGTTGCATATACAGTTGCTGTGTTATTCGTATTTGCATTCTACCTGCTTTGGATACAATAGAAACACCAAAACAGATAACACGTTTGATCTGATATTACTTTTAGCTAAATACTTTTTATATAAATGCAAAGTGCAAAAGGTTGATTTAAATATTACACTCTTAGTAAATTGTTACCAACTGGTCACTGTATCTTTCTCTGTTTAAAAATATATAACGTTATAAACCTTTTTTAAAATGGTCAATAATCTATGAATTATTGACCGTCATTGAGGGCAATATCATGTTTTATTATTAATGTAGTTCAAGATATTCAGGAAATATAACCAGGCCCCGTGCTTATTAAACCTTAAAGTCTAGACTTTAATAAAGTCCAGACTTTTCAAATGCATTTTTTATTTGAAACATAAAATCCTGAGAGTGCCAATTCCAACTGCATTTTGATGTATCATGTACGTTTCTAAATCTGCAATATATTCCATACACAATTTGACGATTACTGACCTTGTTTTTGTCGTATTATGACACGCAGAGGAATGCGGAAATAAACAGTTGAAACATTACCAAGACAAAAAGTCAAATTCGAGACATTATAACCAGCAAGAGTTCCAAAATCATATTAATAGCAAAATAAAACACAAAATGTGATAAATCTGAATATACATTTATACTGAACAGTTACCGATTACCTTCAAATGTATTTTGTATTTGTAACATAAAATCCTGAGAGTGCCGATTCCAACTGCATTTTGATGTATCATGTACGTTTCTAAATCTGCGATATATTCCATACACAATTTGACGATTACTGACCTTGTTTTTGTCATATTTGCGGAAATAAACTCGGTATGACTAAAGATGTTATCTTTTTGCTGAAGGACAGGAAAGCGTTTTGTCACAAGTTTGTACTTGTTTACATTAAAATTAGCAGTTGACGTTGCATTACGAATAAGAATAAGAATAATTTATTTGCATAACACCCGAATATGGGTAGAGCAAAAATAACAATATAATATACATTTATCTGCAGTAACAATAACATAAATATACATTAATTAGATGAACAAACATCTGCATCAACAAATACATATGTAATTTTAAAAGCCTTATTACTAGTGATAATAATATTTAGGTAAAGCAAATATTGTCAGAAGTGTAGAGCCATGAAAAACCATCATTTCGCACCTATGGCGTTCGTGAATTATTTTTCACGAATCCACACATCCTCGTACATTCTCCATTAGTTTATACAGACGTGAAATGCAAGCAATTTGAAATCACTTCTAACTCATATGCTTTCACGCAACTTAAAGCATCTCTTTACAAAATTGCAAATGATAGGGCATAATTTCGGAATATTGTTGCTTGTAAGAATTTTTCATTAGTCAAAAAAGAAAAATGTGATTCTTGTTTTATTATTTTATGATGTAAATCATTTCTAAAAGCATTATATATAGGGTACTTGATAATGAAATGATATTCGTCTTCAAATTCCAGGGGACAGTTGGGACAATATTTCTCATTCGCAGGGACAGGTGGTTTCTTGTGTCTTCCCTTTTCAATCATAAGTGAATGTGAACTCAAACGAAGCCTACTAAAAGCTTTTCTGCTTTCATAGTCTTTAGTATGTAATAAATAGGACTCAACTGAACTCGAAATTTGTTTGAATGACATATATGTGCGCATTTTATTACCATATTTGTTAGAATTTTTGTTTGATGTTAGCTGTGTCGTAATATACTGCAAAAAGTACTGCTCGCATTTAATTACGATTTCACCTTAAGTGCATGCAGTCGGTAATTCTGGAGTTGAAGATAGATGCGTAGGAATTCCAATTAGGTTTGCAGCATTAATAAGTTTAGCTACCCGCGACGGTTTTTTGTACTGAGCCGACTTTGAGCTATCAATAAACGCAGCAGTTAACAGTGAGTTGTTTGAAGTCTGGATATGTAATACATATTTAAAGGCATTAATAATTATATCATACGTCATTGTCAATCTTCCTAATTCTGCTAATGCTGCAGCATTACTGGTATATTTATTGACCCCTAAAATCCATTTACAGAATTTTATGTGTACTTTTTCTACATCAAGAGTAAAATCATTTGTGTTACAAACTTGTGGTCCCCAAATTTCACTCCCATATAACAACACTGGTTTAATTAATGTATTGAATAGTTTAATGCAAATATTGATAGGTGGATTGTGTTTGAGAAATGATTTTAATATGTGATTTAAAGATTTAAGTCCTTTGGTTTTTTTTAAACTTTACACCACTGTTGAATTTACCATGGCTGTCTATAGTGATACCCAAATATGTGTAGTCATTAGAGATGTTAATATGGTAAAGTTAAGGTGATCTGTGTTCATTTTACGCTTATTGAAGACAATAATGTTAGATTTTTCAACATTAATGGGAAGATCATTACATATAGTATACTGGTTGACAGCATTCAGAGTACTTTGAAGCCCTGACGCTGAAGGGAACAGAAGCACCTAATCATCTGCGAATAAGTGATAGTTGATTTTCAAACTATTCACATCAATAGGTTCACATCGTGCATCAAAATACTTAACAATATCATCTATAAAGATATTAAAAAGCAAAGGGGATAAATTACAACCCTGTCGTACACCACGACTAGGATGGAACATGGGTGATGTACCTGCTGACATTTTAATTTTATACGAGTCACCTATATACATAGAGTGAATTAATTTTACAAAGTTACCAGTGATGCCACTTTTCACTAATTTCATTAATAGTTTTTCTCTATTAATCATATCAAAAGCTTTTTAAAGTCTATGAAAGCTGCATATACAGGCTGGTTAGCAGAGAGATATTTTTGTACTATGGATTGCAGAATGAACAAATTGTCAGTAGTTCTGTAGTTTTCACGAAAACCACATTGATACATAATAAGTATATTGTTTTGTTCCAAATAAATTTTGAGTCTTCTTGCCAAATTTTTTAAAAATAGTTTTCCAATACATGAACTTATTGCAATTCCTCTATAATTGTTAGGGTCTGTTTTGGTTCCCTTTTTATGTAGCATTTTTAAGATTGATTCATTCCACTTTTCTGGGAATGACGAATTTTGTAATAACAAGTTAAATAATTTAACAAAGTAGTCTATCATAGGCCACATAATTGGTTTTAGTAATTCATTGGCAATACAATCTTTTCCACTGGACTTGCCATTCTTTAATAATTTAGTGCTCGCCATAATCTCTGTAGCTGATATAGGCATGTTTAGAGACGTGTTAGGAATGTTCCATTTAGGCGGCATTTTAATGTGGCCTTCATTTGAATAATCTGAAGTGAGTTTTTTAAAATGTTCGTAACAACTATCTGGATCAGGTAGAATGTCTATATTATCTGATAATTGCAGTTGTTTTATTAGATACCAACATTTTTGTTGATCACCATTTATATGATTTTCAATTTGTGATATTATATTTTGTTTATATTCACGAGCTTTATATTTACATGAGTTTGTATGCTTTTTTTGCGGAGTAAAACCTTTCAAGAAATATTCTGTTATTGGGATATTCTTGCATGTTTTTACAAGCAGTAAGTGCAGAAAATTTGTATTCTTTGCATTCCTGATCAAACCATTTCCGTTTACGTTTAGGTTTATTTGAAGATTTAACAAACGGCATGGACTTCAGGCTTATGGTGGAAAGAACTACCTTCATATCAGCTTCTGCTTTATTAACACCTTCCTTATCATTGCTATAGTTATTCATTTGAGAAAATAATCAATAATCTGGACACTGAATGGAAGATATACCTTTGCTTGACTTTCTTCGGTCCACTTAAATCTACCTGGTAATTTCTCATATTTATAGCTACATTTATTTTATACAGGTTTTTTTAGATACTAAATGGACAAATACCTGACAATGGTCTGATAGTAATGATAATAGTTTAACACACATATACCCCTGCGCGTGCTGTAACCTCACCGTGGTGCAGGGGTGTAACATTCTCTTTGAGAATGGCCAATACAGCACAAATTGAAATTTTGAGTAAAAGTCAGTATCTATCTGTGATATTTGTATTTTTGCACAGTTCTTTACACTGTTTTTATTTAAATCTTGAATTTTTATATTGATGTTGATCATCACCTTGTTTGTTTGCATTACCATAGTTTGACACCCAATAGCCGATGTGTTTTTCGTGCTGGGGTGTCGTTAAACATTCATTCAGTCATTAACACACATATATAATATATTTTCAACAAAATCTTCTGAAGCAATCATATAATCGATCATACTACACATTTACGTTACCTACTCATTTATTGGATAGAAATTTGTCTCATCTTTATTTTCATTGGTCAGGGCAATATCACTTTTGATGGACGGCCATGTGATTGGTTTTTGACCAATAATACAGATATATTTTCATTATGTAACAATAACTATTACATTTTGTTGTTATTGAATTTATTGAAAAATTTGCACACCTGCACAGATAATTTTTATAGCTAAAAAACATAAATGTATATGGAAGAGAGAGAGAGAGAGAGAGAGAGAGAGAGAGAGAGAGAGAGAGAGAGAGAGAGAGAAGAGTGAGCGAATGAATGTGGGTGCGGTGGGTTTTTTGTTTTTTTTATTATTATTATTATTATTATTACCGGAGGAGATTACAGGTTTCATCTCCGTCCTTTTGTCCGTCTCTCTGTCTGTCCGTCTGTCTCTCATATAGTTTACCGGATGTTGTTGTTTTTAGAATACCTTGAGATATTGAGCTGAAATTTTGTATATAGCTTTATCATATACATTTTTGACGGAGTTATGGCCCTTGAACTTAGGAGATACAAAACATGCTTAGGTTCGGTACATGTATTGCTTTAGCAGTACTCTCAGAATACTTATTGTTAGTATTATTTATCTCTTTTTTTTTTCTCTTTTTTTTTCCAATTATTATTATTTATTTATTTCAACATATTTTCGTGCTTATATCAAACTAGGATATAACCATTTGGAGTTTTTAGATTTGCGGATGTTATTGTCTATTTTATCCCGCAAATATCCCGCAAAACGCCACCGAGGCCGGTACTTATTTTATTTATTCGTTTTATTTAGTTTTGACGTCCTTTTGTATACTAGTTAATTGTTTTATTGTCAAAATGGCCCAGTAGCATACCCCTCTACATATGGATCTACAGTTTGTATAGAAAGTTGGGCTTTTTTGGGGGGGGGGGGGGGGGGGGGGGGTAGAAAGTTGGGCTTTTTTTTTTTGGGGGGGGGGGGGGGGGGGGGGGGGGGGGGTGTCAATTAATGTAATAAAACTTATCCAATAAATACTTAACACATCTATATTGAAATAAGTCACGATAACATTGTCCTACCATATTTGTTAGAATTTTTGTTTGATGTTAGCTGTGTCGTAATATACTGAATAAAGTACTGCTCGCATTTTATTAGGGCCTACGTTTTCACCTAAACTGCATGAAGTCGATAACTCTGAGTTAAAGATAGATGTGTAGGAATTCCAAGTAGGTTTCCATCATTAATTAATAAGTTTAGCTACCCACGATGGTTTGTTGTTTTAAGCTGACTTTGAACTATCAATATACGGAGCAAATAACAGTGGGTTGTTTGAAGTTTGGATATGTAATATATATTTAAACGCATTCATAATTATGTCATTAGACAAGTCCTATTGGAATTTTACCACGTTAAAAAAAATAGTCATAATATCACCATTTTGTTGTTTTCTGTTGTTGCTGTTATTGTTGTATATTTATTGGGTGGAGTGGGAGAGGTGTGAGTATTTTTATGAATTCGATTTAAAAACAATAGGTAGATCTCTAATACGTTTATGAAAATCTGAAAACTCGATAATCTAGACTGTCTTTACTTGCATGTAAATAATGTTATGGACCTATTAGTTGTTAAGCATACATGTTTTACTATATATATGTCATTGTTATTGTTTTTGTACCTGCTCCTTGTGAGTGTTTTGTACAATAAAATTGAATTGAATTGAATTATAGCCCATAATAGGTTTTGAGTATACAGATCCCAATTTTATGTAAAAGTCTAATATAAGTTGCACAAAACTCGTCAGTTTAGTGTCCATGAAACTTGCCTTCCCAACCCCATCTTGGTTTGCGTCCACTCTTTTCTTCAGCTGCATTGTCTTCCACATGTCGGTCACGGCCGCACGCTCGCCGTCTGCCATCGTTGTTCTCACAAATAAGTCCTTATTGGTAGGGAGGGCGTTAAGATCCTCCATTTGTTTAGCTAGCTCGTCCACTTTCCGTGCGAGAGAATTGTACGGGACCTTTGATCTTTTTCTCGACTCTACTTGTTTTTTACCATTTTCGGAATCTCCCATTTTCTTATCATCTTCGGAATCTTCATTCATCTGGCTATCCTCCAACTGTTGTACATCTCCTTCTGTTAGAGATATGACTGAAACGTCGGTTAAATCAAAATCTGTATTAATATCTGCTTCGACATCCTGAATGTTTAACTGTTTTAGCATAGCATGTAACAAAATACGCAATATATCGAAATTGACGATGCCTTTTTCTGGAGTCCGTATGGCCAAACTGACTAACTGACTTAATGGCCTTAACATTTTGATAGATTCGAGTTACCAATTAACAACACTTTCAGCTTCAGAAAACCGAGCTGACTCCGACAGTTGAATGACGTCACGGGGTGAAAAGAAAACAGCATTCAGAATTATGTGTAATCATGTGATTAACCATTTGTGACGTCATCTTAGACGTGGCTTCACCGTGAGATCGGAAAAACCGAGCGGTGGGGAAATGGTTTTCAAGCAGAGTGCGGAACGATCCAGTGGCACATAATAGAACCCGAAGCGATTTTCTTTCAATATGCAGCGCTGCAAAATTAACATTAACAGCCAATTGCCAGTGGGTGGGAGGAGAGTTAAAGTGTGCATTAAAAACACCAATTTCAGTTCAGTTAAATTCAATTTATTGCACAATACCAAACACAGGCCCGTAGGAGCAGTTTTTATTTTGGGACTTTAAAATGTCTTATAATGCTAATACGGAAAGCTGACGATACAACCATAAAAATGACATCCGATTTGTTGTCGGCTGCTTGTTCATTTGTGAGATTTTTCTTCACAGTTCTATAACATTTTCATTAACAATAAATTTCAAACAAGTAAGTATTTAAATACAAAACTTTACAAACCCCTAAAACCATTAATTTTACTACGTCATTTTTGTTTATTCCTTTAAATTACCGATATCGGGTCCACATGACTCGTAGAAACTAACTTAAAATAGAGAAAGATGAATTAACATTCGGTGCGTGTCACATGACTTCACACTGCCAGATCAACAAGTAAAGGCCAAATCATTTAATTTTTTATGATTTTTAGACCCCTGTTGTTAGAATTTGTTTTCAGTTATTATATTCGATCTGCAAAAGATATGCTACAAAATTGTGCCTCTACTGTAGTGAATAGTATTCATAATCCATTTGTAAATAATTATGAGTGTATAAATTATGTTTATATATATATATATATATATATATATATATATATATATATATATATATATATATATATATATATATATATATATATATATATAAACTATTCACTGGTATTGACATCAAGTATCAGTGATGGGTGTTGGTAAAATGCAGACAGGACCAGAACGCTTGACAAATTTATTTTTTCCTTTAAAACAAAAAATAATTATAATAATAAAAATTAAACAAAGTGTTCGTCAACTGTGCATAGTTAAGAAAATGGAAAATGACGAACCGCACATGCACGGTATACGCATGCGCCTGAACGCAATTAGAAACGTATCCGTCTTTCCTGTTTATCGGAGGGTTTTTCACTTTTATTTACTAGAATGGATTTGTTAAGTTTTTACGTTAATTGATTGCAATCTATTTTGTTTCACGTATCGTAGATAAAAAAAATATAGAAAAGTATTTTCGTAAACATCGTATTCGTGTTTTTGTCGTTAGGTGAACGCAGTTTGGGACCTCGATGGTATGAATTGAAACGGACTATGCCCGTACTTTGATAAAATACAAAACGCAGTTGAATTGTAAATGTTTTATTTACAAATTAACACAGCGGAAATAGTTACTTTGCTAATTTATAATAGGTTGCAAATATTGTCAGGTTTCAGAATGAATTTATATAATTATAAAGTGAAGAAATAATTATTAAGAAACAAGAAAGTATTCTGTTCTACAAATAATAATTATGAAATTGCGAATATTTGCAACCTATTTCCGGGTTCATTATAGTGGACTGGGTATGACGAAGATACACAGAGAATGACGTCATGTACAAGCGGACACGTAGGCAGTCAGTCACGTGGTACACTTCCACCCGTATAAAAGAGGCGGAGCACCGAGCTCTAGCGGGCTTGTGGATTCCCAAGTCCGAAGACACACAGGACGGAACTTAGAATCAGCAGGAATGGAATGATCGCCAGTACACAAGGAAATGGGATGCAGATATGCATAGGAAATAAACAATTCATAACTTATACCAAAAGGACGTACAGTGCAAAAAGGCGCATGGTGCATAGGAAGCGCAGTAGAGCGCACAAGGACGCCACAGAGGCGCAAAGGAGTGCACGAGAGCGCTCAAGAATGCAGTAGAGGCGCATAGGAGCGCAAAAGGGCGCACGTGAGCGCTCAAGGATGTAGTAGAGGCGCATAGGAGCGCACGGCGCAAAAGGACGCACGGTGCATAGGTGCGAATACGTGTGAATACAAGTAATAAAAGGAATTTTAGCAAACTACCTAATAGATAGTGATACTTAGTGATGAATCCCAAGAAGTCTTTGCGACGTTTGCAATCCTGTACGCTACATCATTTTGGTGACACTGTGAGCAGACCAGGTAGGAAGTACAGAAATAGGGACTTCTGACTATCGGGTTGGATGCTGATGTTCACAACATAGAAGTACCTAGGGATTTGCAGACCGCTACCGTTCCATTTCCTGCTGATTCTCCTTAGACGGGAGTGCTTGGTTGTGCTGTACTTCTGATCAAGACGAGGACTTGTAGTTTCGTCTACCGGAGACACACGGGCTAAAGGGCTCTCTACCCGAAGAAACCATAACGAGTTTCTCCCCGTCAGTTCTCCGACATGAACACTATTCGTCGCCTTTTCCAGACCAGCGGTGCTAACTGAGACTCCAGACCGACTACTTAATCCCCGGACAAGGACTCGACCAGTGTGTACCTAACCCGTGTATAGTACCTGTTGTTGAAGACAGTTATTCGAGTTACTTCCGTTAGCAAGTTAAAGTGCCAGCGTACACTTCCGTGTACGTTACTGATGTTGTTCGCTGTTAACATTGTTCGAGTTGCTACCATTGATGTAGGAGTAGCACCTTCCCAGTGCCAGTGAACGTGTTTGTGTGTTATACAAGACTGGAAAACCTACAGTATATTCGGTTCGGATTATAAATTGAACTTTGAACTTTATTGACATATCTCGCAATTTTCCTTGTCAACAACAAACGAGCACGATATAAAGAAATTTATATAAAAGTTCCTCGTTGTGTTGTGGTGTTTTCTTCAGCTGTATACTTTAGACATAGTTATTAATTGGAATTGGACCTTAACTTCTCTAAGACCCTGAGAAGAATGTCTCTAACTCGGCTACGATTATCCATCTCTGGCGGGGTCTCTCCGAAACAGTTGTTCGTGATACACGCTACCACTTTTACAGGCGCGAGCAATTGTGGACACGAGAGTTCCTTCGCGTTTCGGCAGGGCGCCCCGTTACAATATATATATATGATAACATAACATAACATAACATAATACATATAAATATCTATATAGTATTTGTGGTTCACCTTATATAGTAATGTTAATATCAACTATTAGACCGAACATACGTTTTGACCACAGACATCCTAGTAAACGTTCAGGTATGTTTATCAACACACTTAATTATATTCCATAGTTTGCACGTGCATCACGCAGTTGCCCTATACACGTGCGTGGGGTGTCATTCTCGATTTTGACCATTTCCAGGAAAGTCGATTAATCACTGTGGAACATTATTTCTGTCAATCTTTTTCATACAGTTGTTATTGTTTTGTTTTTAGTCCTTTTAATTGTTTGAATTTGCGATGCGGCGTATTCAACGCGATGAGCGTCTACGGGCTATTGGCATGCTGAAAACGGGCAGAAGTCAGCGTGAAGGGGCCAACACATTCAATGTTCCGAAGTCGGTGATTAGCATACTATGGAAGAGGTACCAACAAACCCAAAATGTTGACGATCGACCCCGTTCAGGTCGTCCCAGGGCAACGACAGAAGTACAGAATCGATTTATTCGTAACCAGGCTCTAAGAAATCGAGTTCAAACGGCAAATCAAATTGTTGCTACTGGTGTCCGAGTTACGGGTCAGACGATTAGAAATCGCCTTCATACAGCCCATCTTCATGCTCGACGGCACTGTGATGTGCCTACCTTGACAAATCGTCACATTGCCCACAGACGTGAATGGTATAAGGAGCGTCAGAACTGGGGTATTCGTCGCTGGTCACGTGTCATGTTTTCAGATGAGTCTCTATTCACTTTGGACTTCATTGACAGGCGTGGTCCGGTCTGGCGACGACGAAATGAACGGCACGCCAACGTCACAATGCGATTTCATGATAGATTTGGCGATGGATCGGCTATGGTGTTGGGTGGTATCACTAGGACTGACAGAACCACCCCGCCCTCCATATTGTGCAAGGAAGAGTCACTGGGCAATACTACTGGGACAACATACTGACGCCCTTTGTCGTCCCGTTTGCTAGGCGTGTGGGTCGACGTTTTGTTTTTCAGGACGACAATTCCCGTGCGCACCGTGCACGAATCGTCAATGCTCACCTCCAACAGCACAACATATATCGAATGCCATGACCAGCAATGAGTCCAGACCTTTTCCCCATTGAACACGTCTGGGACATGATAGGGAGACGTGCGCGTCAACGTCAAAGACCGCCGACCACGTTAGCGGAACTTGGTCAGGCCCTGCAAGAGGAGTGGAACAGACTCCTTCAAATGGCCATTGGGAGACTGAATGAATGTCTGACACATCAAGGCGGTATCACCCACTACTGATAAAAAAAACTTCAAATTTCACTTCTGACCCCAATCGTCCTTCAAGATCTTTGGTGGTCATAAAACCTACTGTAATACTGAACTACCAGTTGTAATGTTTGCCCAATTAATTAACTATTATCATATAACCATTCCCCACAGCTAATATACCTTACAATTTTGGCAATTGTAAATTCTTATTAGAGTTCCCCTACTTTTTTTGAAGAGTAATATATAAATTGTAAATTGTTATTTAGAGTAGAGAAGACGGAAAAGGAGTTTAACTTATCAAATAAGTGTTGCCTTTCAACATAATAAATAGGGCAGTCTAAAATAAAATGTTTTCAGCTTCCACAGCTTGGGATTTACAAACAAAAGAAGTGCACTGTTCAATTAATTTTTTAGGTTTACAGAATCTTCCAAGTTCAATATGAAGATTGTGAGCACTAATTCCCATTTTAGTATATTGCGTTGTTCGAAGTTTGGTGTGCAGAGCAGGTAGTTTTCTAATTTAAACTCTGATTTAAATAGACTGTATGTTCTGAGTTTAGAATCATTGTTTTGAATAGTATCTGACCAGAATTGTATATATTTCGACTTGAGTTCTTGTTTCAACTTAAGTGTATCTCTGTGTATCTCAGCCTTGACTGTCCCATATTAAAGCCGAAATTGATCCACATCATTTTTATATCAAATGTCCAGTTTAAATTATATGAGTTATTAGAATAATATGATTCCATATACGTCGTATGCACTACTGACGAACAAAGGGGTATGCATGTATATATAAAATTTTATTTGAACAATTTCGAATGGAGTATTGTTACGTATATTTTTGAAACACCAACGGTCTACTCTTTTGAGATAATAGTGGCTCCAAACCTCACAGCAATACATTAAAATGGGGAAAATTAAGCACTAAAATAACTTTAAGGCTGTCGATATATTGTTTCTAACATCCATTTGTTCGAGTTTAAAGATGGCTTTGGTAGCCTGATCACAAAGTCTGTCACATGCGCTCATAAAATTACCGGAGGCAGTAAACAATATACCTATGTAACAATAAGACTGAACAATGTTAATAGCAATTGTATCGTATGTAAAACGAAATCTTTTTATGAGCTTGCCACCTTTGTTGAATACAATAATCTTTGTTTTTGACAAGTTGACGGTAAGCCCTCTTTTTACAATAGGTACTAAGACAGTCGAGGAAGGTTTTTTTAATCCTAACTGAGATTTTGACAATAAAACAAGATCATCAGCAAACATGAGACTGCTTAATTGCGTATCATATAAAGACCCCCACTTTTCAGATATTTTGCTTTATAAGTGTAAAAGTGTGTAAATATAAAAGTGTGCCCCCCCCCCCCCCTCCCCACACACACACACACACACGTTTTGGCACCTTCCCACGCCACTGATACATGTTGAATAGTAGTGGACTCAATACGCAAACTTGTTTAACTCCCACATTAGATTGGAAACTGTTGCTGTGGTAATTATTAAGTTTAATAGAGTACTGGACATCAGAATACAAACTATTAAAAATATTTAAAAAGCTACCACCTATGTCTGCAAGTAAAAGTTTGTACATCAACGTGTCCCTTGATATAGAATCAAATGCAGCTTTAAAGCAACAGAATACACGTTTCTTTGGTCCTTTAGAATATTTTTAAACCAATGTCTTTCATGCATAATTATGTGATCAGCTATACGACTTTGGTCCTTTAGTATATTTTTCAACCAAGGTCTTTCATGCATAATTATGTGATCAGCTGTACGACTTTGGGTTTTTTAAAAACCAATCTGAGAAGTTGGAATTAGATTGTCTGACTCTGCACAATTACCGAGCCTATTATGTAAGATACTGCAAAACAGCTTCCGAAGATTGCTTGCTACAGCGATACCTCTGTAATTACCTGGCTTGTATTTGTCTCCTTGTTATGAAGGGCTGTTAAAACGTTATATATCTATGAATTTGGGAAAATGCCGTTAAAACAACACTACTACAGCACATTGATTTATTAATCATCGGCTATTGGATGTCAAACATTTGGTCATTCAGACACATTTATAGTCTTAGAGAGGAAAGCCACTACATTTTTCCATTCCAATTCCAAAAAGGTTAACGTGCACATTCAGAGCAAACTGTTGTAGCGCACGCCTGTCCTGGGCACAAGTACCGGCCTCGGCCGGTTCCTCCGTCCAGGACAGGAAGAGGTTGGGGAGGTGAAGGAGGGACCGCCTGCACTGGCAGGTGCAAGGGAGCACCAGCAGTCCCACTGTAGTTGGTAACAGGCGGGATTGTTTTCCATTTGTAGCAAGGGATCTGTTATATGCAATAAGACTTTCCCCACAGACAGGACAGGACATACCATAGCATTTTTACAGGCACATGACACAGATTGGATTGTAAAGCCATCCCCTCTTCATATTTATTATTTTATTGCCATTTAACATGTAGGCCTATTTATTTGTGACACCAATTTCATTCCCCTTACTACACTTTTTTTTTCTTTTTTTTCCGCGCTGTGGGTAATTATACAATCAGCATGATTTGTCGCTTTCGACTTGTTTATATAGAAAACGACTGTCTCTGGCGCTTATGCTGGGACTCGGGATTTGGGTCGGGGTCGACCAATTCAATTCTATTGCTGTTTTAGCTAGGGGTAAAGATATATGTAAAAAAAAAAAAAAAAAATTCAAATGACGGCCATTGGAATTTCAAGATTGCTATCATGTCTAAATGGCTAAACAAAATCACACCAGCGAATTCATTGGTCTTAACAATGTAAATAGACATAAACATTGTGTCTATGTTCAAATATTACCTAAAACTCAAGGGGATGAGTGGGTGTATGTCCGCATTATGTAGCGATAACTTACGGGGGGGGGGGGGGGGGGGTATACAGATCTGATCAGCGTTACGTAACACACGTTTTTTAATTACTAAAATCTTTTGTTTTGTTTTATTATTGTTATTATTTGGTTGTTTGCTGGTTGGTTGGTTTCTTTCATAAACGCTCTGTAACGGTAACAGTGTTTAACGTAGGTAATTATGCTAGATGTAAACACACAATGATGATTATAAATCGACTTGAAATGCGTATCTCCGTTTTCCCAAATTGAAAAACTGTACGTTAAAATTACACTTGTTTGTGAATGAAAGGTGGGGTGGGGTGTCCCCCACCTGTTACGTAATATTTTGGAGGGTGTATCGTCTAGCGTTACGGAGCGTTACAGTGGGAGGGAGGGTGACTAATTTTGATAACAATAGCGTTGTACGTAATATTTGAACGGCCCCAATACAAAACCGAAAACCAACTAGGAAGAAAGGAAATGTTTTATTTAACGACGCACTCAACACATTTTATTTACGGTTATATGGCGTCGGACATATGGTTAAGGACCACACAGATATATAGAGAGGAAACCCGCTGTCGCCACTTCATGGGCTACTCTTTTAGATTAGCAGCAAGGGATCTTTTTATGACAGGATAACACATACCACGGCCTTTGATATACCAGTCGTGGTGCACTGGCTGGAGCGAGAAATAGCCCAATGGGCCCACTGACTATTGGGCTACGTCCCCCCCCCCCCCCCCCACCAACCAACTAGGAGACAGATTAACAATAGATCAATCAAATATAGAGTTTACGTGTACCAAACAAAGGAGAAAATAACATTTCAAACTCCGTGGACCAGACGACATTCCTTAATTACTATGGTTGACTGGTGCTGTTTTATTTGTTATTTTTACAGTGAAACCTGTCCTAGCGGTCACCTGTAATCAGCGGTCACCTGCCTAAAGCGGCCACCTTTTCCTTGCTTTTTAATGTAAATGCACCTGTAATAAGCGGTCACCTGTCCAAATACCTGTATTAAGGCCACAGTAAATGTTTACTATTATAATTATAAAAGGGATATTTTAACAACAGCGACAAGGTGCAGCAAATAACCGATCTTCATACTAGTATCCTTTCACTTCCGACATCTCTACTGTGAATCAAATAAATAAAAAAGTATGACTCATCTAATTGCCTCTGGGTAGACTAAGCTTGACATTTGTAGATTCACATTACTATGACAATACACTGCATGAAGTAGGAATTAAATAATTAAATGGAAAAGAAAGCAAACTTATTAAGAACGGTTAAATGAATACATCCCAGTTACACATTATTTCTGAAGGAGGCAACATGTCGAAAGTTGATTTATAGCACACATCCATTTTTTAGCAGTACAGATGGTAAAAAACCCAACAACGACACACGTTTTAAAGACTGTATATGTGGCAACCTGTAATCAGCGGCCACCTATCTTAAGCGGTCGCTTTCCTCTACTCCCTTGTGCGACTAATTAAGACAGGTTTGACTATATATATATATACATTTGTATGTATGTATGTATGTATAGGCTATATACATACTTACATTGCCACCATGCTAAGCCAGAAACAAAGAAATTCATAGCTAGTGATCTGGTTTGGAATAATATTTCTAAAGGGATAATTTTTAGCACATTCACATAGACGTTTTATATACAGGCAATGTGTAGCTTTGGTACCACCTCTAGATTTTTAGTAATATGACAAGGTGCAATACTTAAAAAAGGTCAGGTCGATGGGAGTGAAATAGATGACTTTGACCTAGTTTTGATATTATAATGTTAAAGTTTGTTTTGTTTAACAACACCACTAAGCACGTCGTTTGATATTATAATAGTTCGAATTGCTTCATTGAGTAGATACAGTACACTTTATTTTATGATTGTGCATTTGATGACATTTCATGAGTATGAAAATTAGTGTCATTATTTTAGACATTCACTTTTCTCTGAGACAATACAGCTGAACCTGACAATAAATTTCTACGTTTTGTAATTTTATATAATTAAGGACAAAGCATTATTTTGAAGTCACAATCTACATCTTTGAGTTCACTATTGCATCGGCTTAAAACTACACGAATTTATCTGAAATACGCCGCTTTCGACGGCAAAATGACGTCAAATTTGCGTCATGGCGTCATAGGTACGTCATAGTATATTTTTAGTAAGATATTTTGATTCTTTGGTGTCATATTTATTTCTGCTTGTAATATATTTATTGGGTCTAAAGTCAACCGTTTAGGAGATATAGGGCCTCAAAGTTGGTTTTGGCGGCCATATTGGATTTATGCTAATAAGCACCTTTCCCTGTATCTTGTTTTGGCGGATTTTGGATATAATGTTGAGTGGAGCTATCTTAGCAATATGAAACCCCAAAACCTTCTGTTGCAATGTGTTCTAGGTTCATTCATATTTTGACTGGACTACTGTAGTATAACGTGTTCATCCGACACCAAAATATAATTTTCATCCGACACCAAAACTAATAAAGTGCATATATATGTAGAAGACAAAGGGTTAATAAGAGAACTAAGTTAGTTAATCTAGATTTTAAACGTGTTTTAGTTATGAAAAAACATTGGTTAATCAAAGTTCCCTCATGTACTTTTGACAGAATGTCGCATTGATTCTGTTAAGTTGGCATCTTTGATTTCTATCAATGTCCGATACCAAAATTATTTATAACTTCGCAAAGTGAAAATGGTTTAATTAAGGAATTTGCTATGCATGGTATTAATGCAGCTCCTCCTACCTACTTTAAAACTGTGTTACTTTACTTCCTAATGTAAATGACTTAAAAGCAATACAAGGACAGTCTCAAATTCCATTCGACACCAAAACGAGTATGTTGAAATATGCCCTAGAGCACTGGCCCTGAATGATACAAATTACATAAAATCTGTCTGAGAGAATTTTAAACGTGTAGGCCCATACACATATAGCGATTAATGTTAATGCGCAAAGGGAAGGGATGTTTAAGAACGTCTAACAGACGGTCATTGTGGCTATTGGTCTAGGTCGTGTGAGAAGGCACCAGATGAAAGACCTCGCTGTTTAAGAACGTCTAACAGACGGTCATTGTGGCTATTGGTCTAGGTCGTGTGAGAAGGCACCAGATGAAAGACCTCGCTGTTTAAGAACGTCTAACAGACGGTCATTGTGGCTATTGGTCTAGGTCGTGTGAGAAGGCACCAGATGAAAGACCTCGCTGTTTAAGAACGTCTAACAGACGGTCATTGTGGCTATTGGTCTAGGTCGTGTGAGAAGGCACCAGATGAAAGACCTCGCTGTTTAAGAACGTCTAACAGACGGTCATTGTGGCTATTGGTCTAGGTCGTGTGAGAAGGCACCAGATGAAAGACCTCGCTGTTTAAGAACGTCTAACAGACGGTCATTGTGGCTATTGGTCTAGGTCGTGTGAGAAGGCACCAGATGAAAGACCTCGCTGTTTAAGAACGTCTAACAGACGGTCATTGTGGCTATTGGTCTAGGTCGTGTGAGAAGGCACCAGATGAAAGACCTCGCTGTTTAAGAACGTCTAACAGACGGTCATTGTGGCTATTGGTCTAGGTCGTGTGAGAAGGCACCAGATGAAAGACCTCGCTGTTTAAGAACGTCTAACAGACGGTCATTGTGGCTATTGGTCTAGGTCGTGTGAGAAGGCACCAGATGAAAGACCTCGCTGTTTAAGAACGTCTAACAGACGGTCATTGTGGCTATTGGTCTAGGTCGTGTGAGAAGGCACCAGATGAAAGACCTCGCTGTTTAAGAACGTCTAACAGACGGTTATTGTGGCTATTGGTCTAGGTCGTGTGAGAAGGCACCAGATGAAAGACCTCGCTGTTTAAGAACGTCTAACAGACGGTCATTGTGGCTATTGGTCTAGGTCGTGTGAGAAGGCACCAGATGAAAGACCTCGCTGTTTAAGAACGTCTAACAGACGGTTATTGTGGCTATTGGTCTAGGTCGTGTGAGAAGGCACCAGATGAAAGACCTCGCTGTTTAAGAACGTCTAACAGACGGTTATTGTGGCTATTGGTCTAGGTCGTGTGAGAAGGCACCAGATGAAAGACCTCGCTGTTTAAGAACGTCTAACAGACGGTTATTGTGGCTATTGGTCTAGGTCGTGTGAGAAGGCACCAGATGAAAGACCTCGCTGTTTAAGAACGTCTAACAGACGGTTATTGTGGCTATTGGTCTAGGTCGTGTGAGAAGGCACCAGATGAAAGACCTCGCTGTTTAAGAACGTCTAACAGACGGTCATTGTGGCTATTGGTCTAGGTCGTGTGAGAAGGCACCAGATGAAAGACCTCGCTGTTTAAGAACGTCTAACAGACGGTCATTGTGGCTATTGGTCTAGGTCGTGTGAGAAGGCACCAGATGAAAGACCTCGCTGTTTAAGAACGTCTAACAGACGGTCATTGTGGCTATTGGTCTAGGTCGTGTGAGAAGGCACCAGATGAAAGACCTCGCTGTTTAAGAACGTCTAACAGACGGTCATTGTGGCTATTGGTCTAGGTCGTGTGAGAAGGCACCAGATGAAAGACCTCGCTGTTTAAGAACGTCTAACAGACGGTTATTGTGGCTATTGGTCTAGGTCGTGTGAGAAGGCACCAGATGAAAGACCTCGCTGTTTAAGAACGTCTAACAGACGGTTATTGTGGCTATTGGTCTAGGTCGTGTGAGAAGGCACCAGATGAAAGACCTCGCTGTTTAAGGGGAGCTACCACTCTGACACCTCCATCACTCCCCTGTGACTAGTTTAACGATAATCATTTCTAGCTCGCCTTAGCATGTGAATTTAAAAACGTATTACAAAATGATTAAATATCAGTGCTCATTATGGCTCCCCATAATCTAAGTTAGGGGAGCAATTCACTCCCTTCAATTGTTTTCCATGTGGATGTCTGCGATGTATGTACTATCCTGTCTGTGGGATGGTGCATATAAAAGATCCCTTGCTGCTTATCGAAAAAGAGTAGCCCATCAAATGGCGACAGCGGGTTTCCTCTCTCAATATCTGTGTGGTGACGTCATATAACCTTAAATAAAATGTGTTGAGTGCGTTGTTAAATAAAACATTTCCTTCCTATGAACAGTTAGTGTTCATGCAGACTGCAATTAAGACAGTAAAGGGTTAAAGCAAAGACACGAGTTGGCCGTAAGGTAAATTACCACATTAGGATTGTTTGTTTTGTACGAAAAACCATTGACATAATTATTAAACTGGTAGTAATTTGTTTTTATATTACCTCTGTAAAAATGTTTTAATAAATGTTTTGGCAAGGTTGTGACTGCCTGACTCACAGCCTAGTGCCTCGTCTGTAGGAAGAATGTATTCATGTATTCAACTTTGTAAGAAGGAAGGAAGGAAATCTTTTATTTAACGATGCACTCAACGCATTTTATTTACGGTTATATGGCGTCAGACATATGGTTAAGGACCACACATATATTGAGAGAGGAAACCCGCTGCTGCCACTTCATGGGCTACTCTTTTCGATTAGCAGCAAGGTATCTTTTATATGCACCACCTCACAGACTGGATAGTACATACCACGGCCTTTGTAAGAGGACTGCGACTTTGAAGACTTGTTTGATCAGTCTAAATCTGCACTAGTTTCAGTCACCTCCAGCTGTCTCCTTGTTGATATTGATATGTAGGGGAAAGCTGGAGGAAACTATATGTAATGCTTTGGCAATCGTCGACAACCAAATGGTCGCACGCTGCTGTGTCTAAAATACAAATTTTTTCCTAAATCTGATGCCACTGAGCTTTAGTCATGACATTAAACTGTGTGTCACCACAAGAAAGTACAACGCAGGTTCGTTTTGCACAGAGGCGACGGATTTCTTCGTGTAATGTTGGTACTGGTGAACATATAAGTTTAATGTCATGACTGGACTAGGGAATAATCAAACAAAAGCTCTGTGTCATCAGATTTAGGGGGGAAATGTGTATTTTAGACACAGTAGTTTGCGACCATTTGGTTGTCGACGATTGCTAAAGCATTACATAGGTTCCTCTATTCATAATGATATGTTGGGGAAGCCCTACATATGAATATGAATAAGGGGAGGGCTGGGGATGAGCTAAATTTGCACACGGTAAAGTAAACTAGATGTTTAGGTAGTCAGCCTGTAAAACAACCCGTCCTTTCTACCGAAAGCCCTGACACAGCGGCACATTCTAGCGGTCGGATCAAGTGGGGAGAATGCAAATATTTGAGACGTAAGGTCGACATATGAAAACAATATTTAACAAATGTTATACACATTTCATTCTGTTAAGTTTAATAATTAAACGCACTGATATTTTCCAAGACTATTAAATTGTGTAAATAAACACACGTGACAGATGTTTTAAATCTTTATTTTATTGCGCAAGATGCATAAATATGAGGGTTTTTTTTAAGTAAAGCAAAACTGTACATTTACGTACGCATATACTCATTTCCTCATCGACGTGAGTAAACCAAGATGCATTATTCAATAAGAAAAACAGACAAAGTAAAATCTAAGTAAAATCAAACATAATTCTTTCCTAACATATATATACACAAAAAAAAAAAAAAAAAAAAAAAAATCTAAGCAAAATTAATGTGATATTATCACAAAATTTTACTCTTTTGTGTTAAACGTAATAATGACAAAGAACTCGTAATAAGACTCATGTATCTGTGTATGAATATAACAAATACAAATACCACCTAGTTGAGTTCCAGTACATAATACATAATGTTGTCTTTAATGGGAACGAAGTCGGTTTTCTGCATGTGTTGATACATTACTACTACAACCAATGATTATCAATCCTATCTGCTTATTCCAGTTTTAAATTTTTTAAACAATAGATACGCCCATTGAACACGTTACACAGACTACATCCAAGAGCATCTAAAAATCATTGACTGGAATATGATCACTTTACTACAAGTAATGTAATTCGATAACATGAAACAGCATTTGATTGTCGAAACTTGTCATTTATCATTCTCAGTGGAACATGTTTTTTTCCCCCTTTAAAAACAAACAAACAAACAATTTTTTTTAAAGCGGACACTGTAATTGTTAGGGAGTGCCTGGTGCTTCTAACGCCAATCACCCACCCGTTTTGACCAACGGGAAGCAATATCGGGAAACACCTTGCAACATACAAACCGTTTTCACAGTTCAGTTGACAAAGCACTATGTAAATATTTTTGCACTAAAAATGCATCGGCTATTGGTATTAAGCAATGGTAAATTAAAAACGTAGCCCATTGGTAAAGCGTTCGCCTGATGTGCGGTCGGACTAGGATCTATCCCCGTCAGTGGGCCAATTGGGCTATTTCTCGTTCTATACCAAAGACCGTGGTATGTGATATCTTGTCTGTGGGATAGTGCATATAAAATATCCCTTGCTTCTAATGGGGGAAAAAATGTAGCGGGTTTCCTCTCTAAGATTATAATGTCAGAATTACGAAATGTTTGACACCCAATAGCTGATGATTAATAAATCAATGTGCTCTAGTGGTGTTGTTAAACAAAACAAACGATTCACCTTTTTTAAACTTGGCGTTCGAAGAAAAATATTTTAGGCCATAGGCCTACGATCTAGGCTAGTAAATTAACTTCGTGGATGTCCGATACCAACGAATATATCCGACGAGATGATCCGAATAGTTGGTAACCAATGGATTTTATTTAACTGCTTCACACCAACGATTTTGTAACGACTTGTGCCAGCTGTAAGTGACTACATTTAAACTTTGCTACTATTGTTTTGTGGAACGGGGCCCTGGACCATACATCGTGCTTTGTCTGTAGGAGGACAGACCCACTCAAGACTGGTTTGACAAACCTCCACAAATAGAGCTCATTGTCAGTTGTGATGACATACACTCGTGAATCATTGTCAAAAATGATGATATCTGTTGTTCATGAAAGATGGTACCCATCATCAGCACACTTACAGCTGTCAAGCCCGTTGCTTCATGTTTAAAGGAAGACTATACACAAGGTTTTCACTACAACGATGAAAGTATCTGTAATGTGAAAATAGCATTGTAGTTAAGGTCGTGTGTTGTCTAATGCCTTGCCAATCGGTGCAGCATTTTCTTGTAAAAACAATTTCCAAATCACATGTCGATCATCTACTTGTGGACAAAAAAACAAAATGCTCTAAACTGAACAAGATTATTATCATGTATTATCTGTTCTTGTTCTTTGCTCGTAAAAGTAAAACCAGAACACATTTATATCTTGGACATTTGTAGATATTCCCATGGAAACACCACTTAAAATCATCACCAATATTGCATTATTAGCAGTGTTTTCTTACATTAATAACAAACATATTTGTAAAATCCATATCATTATAGGTTAAAACAACAACAACCACTATACGAAATGCGTTAATAAATTAGCAATTGCTACTTTAGCACACAAAAATGTAACACCTCTAGATGGACTTGTTAATAATACTGATTACAGGTTGCACAAACTAAATTAAATACTAGTATATAACAGAATGTGTTTACACATTTGTCACACATGATAGTCAAAGATTAAAATAGAGTTAGCATGTCGCCAGTGGTATTTCTAGACGCATTTTACAATTTCATTTTCAACTATAGTCATAATTACCACAATTTAGCAGTAATAGAAAGATAAGCATTATGTAAATATTATATATTATGTGAAAAAAACTCTGAATCAAATATGTACTATCACAGTGTATTTGAAATGTATATACATGCATGCGTATTATAGTGACAAATCATGTACCTAAATTAACGCAAGGTCCGACATCAAGAACATAATCCAATGTACAAACAGCCAATTAATGTGTACAGTCTTCACTGTTGATTGCAATATAAATAACTTCGGAATAATATTTTTAGTCTATTATATTATGAATGATTATATAATAACAGGTAATTTATGCTGAATTCAATAATAATAGCATTACGATTTTTGTGAACCACAACCACCTGCTTATTGTAAATCAGGTCAGGTCAGGTCAGTTCTAGTCATAGGGTTTAACATACACATTTAGAACAAGCTGCTGTAGCACACACCTGTCATCGGCGCACGTGTCGACTTATGCCGGCTCCTCGTCCAGGACAGGATATTGTCAATTAGGAGAGAACATTTTATATAATAATGTAGTATATACGAGCGTATTATATATGAATTTTAGTTTCAGTTTCGCACAACATATAAGCTAAATAAATTTGTTTATATTGTCAAAAAAAGAAGAAGTGTGGATTGCTAAATGTCACGTTGCATATACGTATTAATTACATTAAATTCTTTTTAAACATGGCCAATTACTGTGTAACGTATTTAATACTAATTGCACCATGTACAGACTGCATGGTGTTATTAAAGAGTGCTTTATTGTGGAGAAGTTCTGCTATTTTGTCACACTGTTTATATAGGTACACAAGGAAAAGGGAATAAATTGTTGACACTCAGAGCTCAGTCATTGTGTACCAGGCGGTAGATCATCACACCAACATAATGTCTTTACGCTGCAGTTTTCTTGTCACTTTTTCTCGATTCAGTTCGTAATGCCTCTTCCATAAATTTGTGGTAGGGTATTTTTCCTGACATGTCTCTGTCAAATTCACTCATAACTTGGTACACTTCATCTTCATCTAAAACCACATTCGCTAATTTTAAAACTGAACGAAATTCAGGAAGGGAAAGGTAGCCATCACCAGTTACATCTAACTTCCGGAACGCTCGTCGCAAATTTTTCCAGTCACCAGCAAGCTAGAATTGAAAACAAAATCTTTATGGTAAACTTAGAGAAGGAACCCTTTTAAATCTGATTTTACATATACATACTTAATTCTTTCTTCTTTAAAAAAATGTGTACATTCATATAACCATTGTTAACAATTGTAGGTACTGGCGCGTGTGTTGGCATTGTAGCAGGAGAAAATATATTTTAAAAATATATTTGCTTGAGCATGGAGGGATTTCGAACTGCTTGAGCATGGAAGGATTTCAAACCCTGAAACCCTCCCCCTGTATACGCACCTGAGCTAAAAGTGACAGAATTACCTAAAAATTATCCATTATTTCGAGACAATTAATAAAACAAACAATTACAGCATTACAGAGAGGCTGAATACAAAAGTCCTTGCTACTCATGTGTTATTTACATAATAATACATGATTTAATTATTAAAATAAAAGGAATATGTTGTTTAATAAAAGACAAGCGTTAATTTCTGTTAGTTTAACCAATGGGTAAGACCAATGTTCAAAATATGATATTAAATCAAATCAAATAGTAACCAAAGAAATGTACTGAAATGTGATCAAGAACAACCTACGGTATCCATCAGTAACCAGATCCTAAGTGGGGTTTTAAAAAGAAAATCCCCCAAAACACTTACACAAATATATTTCGATTAAAACATATTATGCTAACCCATTCTGAACTTAATGGCAGCTATACCCAGATAACTAATACTTCGTGAATTGTAACATACTTGGAGCAGCAGCAAAGGATACTGAAGTGCGCTTTACAAAATTATTAGTTTTGTTCGAACTAAATATTAATTTATTCCTTTTTCCAAAGACAGGGCAGCGTATTTGAATCTTAATGAGATATATAATTGTGAAAATAAATGCTACGACAGTGAAGCTTTTGCATACGGGTATATGAATTACCTTCTGTCTGAGTTTGGCGGTTAAGCCAGTTAGACCTTGCTGTGGAGGTTCCACGATGTCGGAAATAGGCAGTTCTGGCTGCGGGTGCTGCAGCAACGACAGCATGTTGTTACCATGACGCCAGATTTTCTTTCGTTGAGCAAATGGTTTTAGAAATTCTATATAGGATATCCTGAAAACAAAACCCTCAAAAGTTACTCTAGTTCATAACGTTTTGCTTAACACTAATAATCGACTAGTTTCAGATACAATGGGAAACGTCTTTCACTACCCTAGTTCCCTATATTTAGTAGAACCCCGCACGCGTTTCAAACACAGTAGTAGCTAGTACACTGACACTAGTTCAAATTAAATTACAGGAATTTATTGGCCAGACGAACTATTTCGTATACTGCTAACTATCCATCCATGCATGCATCCATCCATCCATCCATCCATCCATCCATACATACATACACGAATGTGTGGCGGGACGTACCCCAGTGGTAAAGCGCGCGGTCCGTTTGGGATCGATCCCCATCGGTGGGCCCATTGGGCTATTTCTCGTTCCAGCAAGTGCACCACGACTGGTATATCAAAGGTTGTGGAAAGTGTTATCTTGTCTGTGGGATGGTGCATATAAAAGATCCCTTGCTACTAATGAAGAAAATGTAGCG
This sequence comes from Gigantopelta aegis, assembly GCF_016097555.1. Taxonomy (NCBI): domain Eukaryota; kingdom Metazoa; phylum Mollusca; class Gastropoda; order Neomphalida; family Peltospiridae; genus Gigantopelta; species Gigantopelta aegis. The sequence continues at coordinate 41,002,181 of NC_054706.1, forward strand.
GGTTTTCTCTCTAAGACTATATGTCACAATTACTGAATGTTTGACATCCAACAGCCGATGATTCATTAATTAATATGCTCTAGTGGTGTCGTTAAACAAAACAATATTTTTTACACAAAAACGTCTCGGTTAACGTGGTGGTCTAGGAACTGCGGGTGAATTGGTGTCTAAGGTTCGAGTCCCATCAATGGCATGACAGATATAATATGTGAAGCTAAAACGCGAGCGCTTTACCACTGGGCTACGTCTCACCCTCTGAGTTAAAGAGTATCCTTTTTATGGATGCCTCAGTAGCTCAGAAGGTATCGTGGCAAGTCTGCAATTTGAGGCGATTCGGCACCATAGGTTCGAGTCCCAGCAACGGCATCGGACAATTTATGAGGCCAGAAAGGATTTAATTGTCCCCTGCGCCTGTGCGTTAATATCTATATATGTAATCGTCAACCTCGACACACATCAATACATACTAGACAATGCCAAGTCTGCACACTGTTTCATGCACGTAAGCGGGATCGACTGCGTAACTTGTATGCCCCATGCATATGGCTGAGCTAAAGAGTATCCTTTTTATGGATGCCTCAATAGCTCAGAAGGTATCGTGGCAAGTCTGCAATTTGCGGAGATTCGGCGCCATAGGTTTGAGTCCCAGCAACGGCATGGGACAATTTGCGTTAATATCTATGTATGTAATCGTCAACCTCGACATACATACAATATATAGATATTAATACATCAATACATGTATATAGGTGTATACGCATACATGAAATACATGTTATTTTTGCACATTTAAAAAAAAAAAAAAACGTTTTATCTTGCTACTTTCAGTATATTTTAATTCTCATTTTCTGTTTCCAAGGGCAATAACTGACAAACCTGCCGTCCTTTTTCAAGGCAAATCTCTCACAGAGTCCCTCAAGCTCCCAATCCGTCAAGTGGATGCAGAGTTCAGAGAGAACGTCTTTGAACTCTTCCTTTGTTACGAAACCTGTAGTGTAGGGGTCCATATTGAGAAACTCCCTCTGAAGATCATCCCACATAAACTCCACCTGACAAAGAAACAATGGCACAGTTACAACCAGTGGGTAGGTGTACGGCCAACACACCGACAACTCTCTCACTAACCACTAATTAATAACTAACCACTAACCCACTGACAGACAGCCTAGTTAGCTGAGGTGTGTGCCCAGGAAAGCGTGCTTGAACCGTAATTGGATATAAACATGGAAGTAAATATAAATTAATTAATGCTATTTCGTGTGATTATAAGTATGATAATTGTAACATACCCTCTGGTGTTCAGTGAGAAGACCACTGCAGTTGCCTCATAAGCTGCTTTTTTAATTATTTGCTGGGGTCAAATAGCAAGTCAGGTCATGGGAATTAACGTGCACATTCAGAGCAAGCTATTGTAGCGCACGCCTGTCATGGACGCAGGCGTCGACCTATGCCGGCTCCTCCGTCCATGACAGGAAAGGATTTGGGGTGGGTGGGAGGAGGAACCGCCCGCGCTGGCAGGTGCAAGAGAGAACCAGCAGCCCGACCAAGATTAAGTCCAAAATATAAAGATTGCACAGTTTTCATACGGTAATTTGGCGCATAATTTGGAACTGCTCTTCAAAAAAGAAATGGAGCTATCGAGTAAATTGTATTTAGTTTGCCGAATAGTAGCTTGTTATTTGCTGGAGTCAAATGGCACATACCATAGCGTTTATACAACAGCTGTTAAGCACTGCAAGGGTTAGGAAATAATACCACGGCTACATGAAGAGAATGACCGTTGGGTAGAAGCTGCGGATTATCCGTTTAAAGTGAACACTATGTCTGAACAGGTTACCTTCGATCTTAAACTGTCCTCAAGCATATCAGAATCGCAGTTCAGTTTTCTCGATCTCATCATAAAGTCACAGTCTCCACGGCGTGGTGGATTTAGCTTGGCATTCGGGAAAGCTGCCGAACGCATGGAAAATCCAAAATGGCGGACGAACTGGTAATAATCCAATGTCCTGTCAGCGTTGGTGATAAACGTATTCCATAAATCGCGGATCTCTCCTCGAGTTATCTCGGGATTAATATCAAATCTGAAAGAAAGCAGAAATAACCTTACATAATACTTCCTATCCCACAGTAACAGTTAGTACTTTTAGTTTCACCGACATAGGTCTACTTTTTAAAAATCAACAATGTATTAGGTAGCTAATGGTTAGTTTTAACTCAATAAAGCTTTTAAGATATAAAATTGGTCCAATATATAAGTTTTTAACAACAGGGAGACTTGAATTTTTAATCCAAAGAAATAAAATGCAGTCGAATGGGTATTTGGCAAAATAGTGAATGATTCCATGGACCTCTGTCTAGTGTCTAGTCTTTAGGAGGACAGCCACTGCTGAGGAAATCCTTTACTTGAGAGTTTACCCCTCTTGCATCGCTACAAAGAGGACTACCATTCCCAGACTAGTTTAATTACTAAAGCACGCGCGGTTCTACATTTAGTCTCTTTGCAATGCATAATTATTTTTTTTACTTCAGAGACAATTCAAGTCATGCTGCATACCTTGGCTGTTCTAACATTTTGTCTTCACCTCTGTGTTAAAAATGAGATTTAATATGTATAATTTAATGGTACTTTGTAAAGTAATTTTGTTTTTTTTACTGGATTTCGTTCTCTTTTTTTTTTTGAGTTGGTACGGGTTTAAAATTTAACATGTTTTTATATGAATTCTAACTTTATTCATTATGAAGTTAAACGCCAATCCATCGGTATTCCTTTGTACGTGAGAACATGGTTATTATTAAAATAACACATTCTAGTTTTGATTTTGGCTCTTCAGTTAACTTTCAATGTGATAATTGAAGGGCTAGTTGAATTTGAGAAGGGCCAGCAAGATTTGTCTTCAACTCGCCCTTCTGGCGACCATGGTTTTCAACCCTGTAAGATGACATTTTAAGCGTATGAAAATTGGGGGCATTATTTTAGAGTTTTGATTTCCTCTGAGACAATACTGAATCTGACAATATTTTCTGGTACTCTGTCTTCTATTTTATAGTGTTATATAATAAAGGATTAAGTATTATTGGAAATTCATGATCTAGATCTACGAGAGAACTATTGTTTCGGCTTAAAAATATACAGTTTTATCTTACATTTGAGTCCTGGTGACGCAAAGTGACATCATATTTGCCTCATGACGTCAAATGTACGTCATAGTATATTTTAAACAAGATAGTTCGATTCCTTGATATCATTTTTCTGTATGCTTTATGAAGTCTAAAAATCAATCGTTTAGGAGATACTGGGCCTCAAAGTTGAATCTGGCGGCCATATTGGATTTATGTTAAATAGCACCTTTCCCGGTATCTGATTTTGGCGATTTTTGGATATAATGTTCAGTGAGGTTTTCTGAACAACATAAAACCAAAAATACTTCTGTTGCAATTTGTTCTAGGTTCAATCATATTTTGACTGGACTCTGTGGTTCCCGCAAGCATTCAAGACCATGGGTGTCCGCTGGAAATGTTTCGGGGGGGGGGGGGGGGGGGGGGGACACGTTAGCACAGTATAGTCATGGTTAGGAATATGCAGGCACGGCGAAAGTACGAGGAGGGGCTGACTAATCAGATCGAATTCTAAAGGGATTCGTGGGGCATGCTCCTTCAGAAGTATTGAAAATTAGATGTAAAATTGATCATTACAAATGCTGATGAATGTAACACTTATTAAAAGCATCTTTCAGGATGTATAACATTAGTACATGTTTGCAAGTGTATTCGCTGAATAGATAAACACCAAAGTTAGGTATCAAATTGTTGGATCAAATGAAATATGAAATATCACTATTTAAGACTTTTTCTTTAAGCTTTTAGCTCAACTCCCTTGGTACCGTGTTTACGGGCTCCCATTTTTGTAGAGGAGCAGGCTGGATTTTGCCTGAATTAAACGAAAATGCCCGAATCTGAATAATATTTATTCATATTAGCATTACTATCAAACAGCTATATAGGGTTACAAACGAATCACTGCGCATGTTTACATGGATTACAACTAGTTTTGAGGGTAGAATGGTGGAAATACATGGTAAACACATTTTGACTGAATATCTGTATCATTTTTGCCTGAATTTGAGGTTTTGCTCCAGCACTAAGGGAGCAGTTATTCCCCCCCCCCCCCCCCCAATCTGTCTGGTACGCTTATGGAAAACTTGATGTTCTATAATGCAATATCCTGCTTTCTACAAGTACAATTAATAATGTCAAATGTTGGTAAATAACAATATTTAGATAAATATAGCTAACATATACATTAACTGTCGAATATACATCAAAATAAATTGCCCCACATCTTGCGGACGCCCTATGTCCAGGGCAAACCATCGTCTTGGGTACCATCTTGGTACTTTTATACTTTCGTACATGTTACTAAGTATACGATTTTTTGGCACTGGTATTTTAATGTAGTCATTTGTTGCACACCACAGTACGTTTTATTGTACTATTGCGCTAATCCACGAGAGGGTAGCTCAAGTGTCCTGTAGCCGTGGCCAACTTGGTGTGCGCTCAAGCTAAAGGGAAGGTGATGGGAATGCCCTCTTCTCTGAAGTAACCAAAACAAAAGTGTTGAATGTATGGAAATATTACAATGGACTTATTTGTTTTTAGTGAGGTTGATGTAATATCGCTGTGCTTATTACCTTTTAAACATCTGATACATCATTTCTGGTGTGATTCGTCTGGTGTTGGTTTCATCCAGACTGTAGAACGTGTCCTCTATGTCCTGGTAGTGCTTCTTGAGCAGGCCTTTGATGAGCTTGAACAGCTCATTAGTTGATCGTCTGCTCGTCTCCTCGTCTAGAGCGCCCACCTCCAGCTCGTCGTCCTCCAGGAGAGGGGACTCACACTGTTTAAGTGGCGGGTAGTCCGACGTCTCCACAACTTTATTGGGTCTTTCCTCGAAAAGGCTTTGTGCTTTTCCTCTAGAAGAAGTTAAAATGATGTAATGAGAAAATGCCATTAATGTTTAGTTTGACAAAAAATACAAACCACACTGAAGACGGGGTGGGGGCAAGAAAAACAGAGACAAATAACAATACGAATTATTAAAAAAACAAACAAACAAAACAACAAACAAGCAATAAAAACCCACAAACTAAACAAACACACTTTTAAAGCAGGAGAAATACAATATATCGAACCTGAGGCAGAACTAAAAGTGTAACGAAGGAAGATTAAGATGTGATCTACTATATATATTAATACGTATTTCTGATAAATTAAGTGGTTTTAACATCATAGTAATTAAAGCATTCATATTAATACTACTAATAATATGCATGAACATGTAATGTTGAGCTGTCACTGTTATAATAGGTAAATGCTCAGACATAAAATGTAATTGTTGGAGAAGTATTTCATGATGTGAGTTATTATTAATACTCCCTGCACTAGCAGCTTTGGAAGTATTTCATGATGTGAGTTATTATTAATACTCTCTGCACTAGCAGCTTTGGAAGTATTTCATGATGTGAGTTATTATTAACACTGCACTAGCAGCTTTGGAAGTATTTCATGATGTGAGTTATTATTAATATTCTCTGCACTAGCAGCTTTGAAAGTATTTCATGATGTGAGTTATTATGAACACTGCACAAGCAGCTTTGGAAGTATTTCATGATGTGAGTTATTATTAACACTGCACTAGCAGCTTTGGAAGTATTTCATGATGTGAGTTATTATTAATACTCTCTGCACTAGCAGCTTTGGAAGTATTTCATGATGTGAGTTATTATTAATACTCTCTGCACTAGCAGCTTTGGAAGTATTTCATGATGTGAGTTATTATTAACACTGCACTAGCAGCTTTGGAAGTATTTCATGATGTGAGTTATTATTAATACTCCCTGCACTAGCAGCTTTGAAAGTATTTCATGATGTGAGTTATTATTAACACTGCACTAGCAGCTTTGGAAGTATTTCATGATGTGAGTTATTATTAATACTCTCTGCACTAGCAGCTTTGGAAGTATTTCATGATGTGAGTTATTATTAATACTCTCTGCACTAGCAGCTTTGGAAGTATTTCATGATGTGAGTTATTATTAACACTGCACTAGCAGCTTTGGAAGTATTTCATGATGTGAGTTATTATTAATACTCCCTGCACTAGCAGCTTTGAAAGTATTTCATGATGTGAGTTATTATTAACACTGCACAAGCAGCTTTGGAAGTATTTCATGATGTGAGTTATTATTAATACTCTCTGCACAACAAGCTTTGGAAGTATTTCATGATGTGAGTTATTATTAATACTCTCTGCACTAGCAGCTTTGGAAGTATTTTATGCCAGTCACATTAAAAAAATAAAAAGTCACGATGTAGGTCAGATATGTTTATAATTTGACGTCTGTTACAATAATTTACAGACACCACACGAATTATTTTGCTATCTTTGTTCTGGTCAGATGCCGTTCAACAATTGCATGATGGTTTAGAAGGTAGGCTATCGTGGAATACATTACTAAACGTTACGAGATGAACGAGTGTGTCAACTTACGTTACGTCGTGATGCATATCGTTTTTAAAACATTATGTCATTTTTATTCATAAAGTAAAACGAACCAATCATGACAATCCTGTTCCTTAATTAATGATTTTTAAATACAAATCTAGAATTCATCCCCCCCCCCCAAAAAAAAAAAAAAAAAAAAGAGAAGAAAAAAAGAAGAAGATGTCAACAGACAAAAGTGGACAAATGACCTATAAAGGGCAACAAGTGGGGATAGGGGTAGGCTTGAGAACTTTAATTTATTCAAAATCGCTGCCACATTTAACTTAATTTCGTGTATTTTGTAGCTTCTAGATCCTACACCCCATATCTATATATAGGTTTTCTGGGTCACAGAACACGAAAATGACACTTTCAGATAGCATAGACTTTTTGCACTAAAATATCACTTTTTTGAAATGATAGATCATGGAATTTCATAATTCTAACAGCTTGAGCGAACAGTTTGTAAGTGGATCATGTGTTCACCATATTTAATACCAAAACATTGGTCTATCTAGTTAATGTTGAAAAGGGATGGCGTTATTATCTGAATAATCCTGTTACACGGTGTGGACAGAACGGGAAACTTGTTCCGTGAGGCTTATCAACAGGCTCATGAATAACAAACGAAACGAAGGCTGTTTTACCTTATAAGTAAACCTCTTTCTATGTACTACTTTTTTTCTATGTACCAGAAAAAAGGCTTCAAGTGACTAAAAAGACAGTGCAAGTGAAATTGTAGCTAAAGAGATTGCATTGAATAGATAAATATACAGGTTTACCCACAAGACAGAAAGATCAGTAGAAAAACAAATTGTGGTTGACTGAAACATTTCAGAATAGGCAGAAAGGTATGGGAGAAAGTTCAAGATTATAGTCTGAGGAATGTTATAAACTGCAAATTCAATGACCGACCCTAACTCACACAAACATCTACTTGAATAACTGGCATGCAGGGCCGTACCCTCCTGAGAATTTCACTTTTTTTCTTCTTCATTTGTTTATAAAAAGTATTGCCCCCTGGGATATAATGCAACAGTACACCTCCATTCTTGTGCATTCCTTTACTGGCATATACGAAGAAAGTAGTGCCCCCTGGGATATAATGCAACAGTACACCTCCATTCTTGTGCATTCCTTTACTGGCATATACGAAGAAAGTAGTGCCCCCTGGGATATAATGCAACAGTACACCTCCATTCTTGTGCATTCCTTTACTGGCATATACGAAGAAAGTAGTGCCCCCTGGGATATAATGCAACAGTACACCTCCATTCTTGTGCATTCCTTTACTGGCATATACGAAGAAAGTATTGCCCCCTGGGATATAATGCAACAGTACACCTCCATTCTTGTGCATTCCAGTCCTTTACTGGCATATACGAAGAAAGTAGTGCCCCCTGGGATATAATGCAACAGTACACCTCCATTCTTGTGCATTCCTTTACTGGCATATACGAAGAAAGTAGTGCCCCCTGGGATATAATGCAACAGTACACCTCCATTCTTGTGCATTCCTTTACTGGCATATACGAAGAAAGTATTGCCCCCTGGGATATAATGCAACAGTACACCTCCATTCTTGTGCATTCCTTTACTGGCATATACGAAGCAAGTAGTGCCCCCTGGGATATAATGCAACAGTACACCTCCATTCTTGTGCATTCCTTTACTGGCATATACGAAGAAAGTAGTGCCCCCTGGGATATAATGCAACAGTACACCTCCATTCTTGTGCATTCCTTTACTGGCATATACGAAGAAAGTAGTGCCCCCTGGGATATAATGCAACAGTACACCTCCATTCTTGTGCATTCCTTTACTGGCATATACGAAGAAAGTATTGCCCCCTGGGATATAATGCAACAGTACACCTCCATTCTTGTGCATTCCAGTCCTTTACTGGCATATACGAAGAAAGTATTGCCCCCTGGGATATAATGCAACAGTACACCTCCATTCTTGTGCATTCCTTTACTGGCATATACGAAGAAAGTAGTGCCCCCTGGGATATAATGCAACAGTACACCTCCATTCTTGTGCATTCCTTTACTGGCATATACGAAGAAAGTAGTGCCCCCTGGGATATAATGCAACAGTACACCTCCATTCTTGTGCATTCCTTTACTGGCATATACGAAGAAAGTAGTGCCCCCTGGGATATAATGCAACAGTACACCTCCATTCTTGTGCATTCCTTTACTGGCATATACGAAGAAAGTATTGCCCCCTGGGATATAATGCAACAGTACACCTCCATTCTTGTGCATTCCAGTCCTTTACTGGCATATACGAAGAAAGTATTGCCCCCTGGGATATAATGCAACAGTACACCTCCATTCTTGTGCATTCCTTTACTGGCATATACGAAGAAAGTATTGCCCCCTGGGATATAATGCAACAGTACACCTCCATTCTTGTGCATTCCAGTCCTTTACTGGCATATACGAAGAAAGTATTGCCCCCTGGGATATAATGCAACAGTACACCTCCATTCTTGTGCATTCCTTTACTGGCATATACGAAGAAAGTATTGCCCCCTGGGATATAATGCAACAGTACACCTCCATTCTTGTGCATTCCTTTACTGGCATATACGAAGAAAGTATGTCAACAAAGGACGAATGTATCATAAACAAAGAAGCAGCAAGAAATGGACAAAGTAATGAGCGAAATTAATTCTGGTACAATTTCAGGATTTACTAAAACACAATCAGTGAGTTTATAAAGGAGTCTTCTGTACTGTTTGAATGTACATTATGTCAGTGTTGGAGGTGTCGCTGGTGCCAAAGTCAGGGTGGAAGGTGGTTATTCAAACAGTAGACATACAGAAAGAAAGTTTGTTTTGTTTAACGACTCCACTAGAGCACATTGATTGATTAATCAAGCTATCGGGTGCCTACAGTGCCCTAGATTTAATTGATCAGGTTTAGTAAATAATGTACCTCCTTGGCAGAATTCATTTACCAGTTCGCATCATGTTTATGTTCCTAATGAAATAATTTACGTCCTATAAATATTATTAAATTGGAATGACAAAACCGTAGTTTTTTTTTAAATATCTGTTTGAAAATTCATGTTAAATCATGCATACATGTACTCCATGTTCTTTTTCTGGAACCTCTGTTTTTGGTTCTGATATTAATCAAACATTGACATTTAAAAAAAAAAAATTGATTTTGACTTCATTATGAAAAATTATGTATTATAGTCAACCAATATTTAACCACTGCTCTTTCTGTCTTGGGGTAAACATTTTTATTGTCCAGTTAAATACAAACTTCCTTAGGTACAACTTCACTTGCACTGCTATTTATAGTTGCTTAAAGCCTTTTTTCTTATGTATAACATAGTAAAAGCATTCTACTGATTATGTAGCCACACATATTTTATTATTGTTCCTTCTACACTATCTGTGCAGGCAAAACAGCATGGGCCGTCCTTTTTCAACAGCATGTTTTGGTATTAAACTACAGAGAAAAAAACTACAGTGAAATACCGTATTTTTAGTTCATAAATGCACAAAGTAACTCTCTACGAAGTCTATGTTCTATAAAACTGACATATTCGTCTTCTACAAGCACCAATACCCATATATTGATATATTACACAGGGTATAACGTGGTCATAGACCAAACATTCCACCGGATTAGTGTTCAGGGACCAAAATGGCCATAGGAAATACAAGGCACAAAAATTCTGCCTGGATTTGCCCAAGCCTAGTAGGGGGAGAGCATTACGTAATTTTAGAGGGGAAAGTAGTGTTAGCTGTTAACGTTACAAAACGTTGTATGAAGAAGTGTAGTGAGGGTGTATACAAATGTCAGATTTTGCATTACATAATAGATGGCCTCTAACGGGAACGTGAAAAATGGTAATCTGGGGTTACTGTCTATTATACCAAATAACAAACTCACTTCGTATCAAAAAACTGCATGAACTGAACATATTTGACATTTCCGTCTTCATCCAAAGGCACTCGGTCCATGAAACTTCTGAACTGTGGATCAGTCAAGGGCATGTCGAATCGGCTCTCAAGGGCAGCACGAAACTCTTCCTGACTTATTACATCCTGGCCCAGTTTGTCAATGTTCCTGAAGTTAAACATTCCACATTTGTTTGGAAAATGTATTTGAATTGGAGGCTCGAGCTGTTTAAGCATTATTTACTTTTGATGGCTTCTTAGCCATTTCCTAGCATATGGAGAAAAAAAGAAGACAATTCTTGGCTGTCTTATATATAAATATTATATGCTGCGAGACTCTGCCAAGGGGCATTCGACATTCGACCAAAGCACGGTAAAGAGGTATCTTAAGACAGTAACCGGTTATTTCATTTATCCTGCAATTCTACATAATACAATAAAATTAATGAACCGTTTTATTTTACAAGTTCACTATTTTCCAAAGTAGGCTACTAGGTTCACACATATTGAATGTCGTGTCGCCTACACTATTAATACACCAAAAACAAAATAGTACTTACATAACAACATTTTTTTGTTTTTAGAATAAAAAGTATTTACTAAACGTTTTTTTAAACCAGTCATCAATTAGAAATAAACGAATAAGTAATTTTGAACAATACAACATTCATTTGCTGATCATGACTACTGTAAAAGTAGTTCTGTGCCAAAAAGCTATATTTCTGATCAGTGACAGAAAATATAGAAATTTATTTAGTCATCATATGATCTTGCCAATATATACAGTAATTGTAGAATAATAAACAAAATCATTTTGAAAGTACTACTAAAGCAACACATGTTCCCAACGGGGCGCAACACATTTTACTATCTCCTTGAGAGATTTTCCCGAAAAAAGTGTGGAAGACAAATTCTAAGTTTAAGAGCCGTAACTGTCAAAAATAAGTAAATCGCCATTTACTTGATATGTAACAGTGCATAATAAATCTATACACAAAATTTCAGCTTAGTATCTTTCAGGCATTGTGAAAAAAGTTCGGAAAACTATATATGGAATAAACAGACGGACGGACGGACAGAAGGACGAAGACGAATCATAGGAACTAATAAAATACACCATTTCCATTGAGAGAATTCATACTGGGTGATGTGATGGGTGCGATGCGGCCAGCCGCAGTAAAATAAGTTATCACTGACGCTCTTTAAATTTCGATAAAAAATACTATATATATAGCAATAATAAACATGACAGCTCTACTTTTAATGTTTAATATAAAAATGCACTGCATTAGGCAACCGCTAACAGTGGTACTATGATCAATGGCAAATCACACAGTATATTTATTATAGACGATTTCATTCAAATTTATGTATTTATTTTAGAACTAATAGCACAGAGCAATAAATAAATAACAGCTAAATAAATTGTTTGTAATCTTGTAATCCTGCATACATCTGAATAAATGCATTCCCCTTTACATGGGGATGGGCGTTGCCCAGTGGTAAAGCGCTCGCTCGATGCGCGGTCAGTCTGGGCCCATTGGGCTATTTCTCGTTCCAGCCAGTGCACCACGACTGGTATATCAAAGGCCGTGGTATGTACTACCCTGTCTGTGGAATTGTGCATATAAAAGATCCCTTGCTGCTAATCGAAAAGAGTAGCCCATGAAGTGGTGACAGCGGGTTTCCTCTCTCAATATCTGTGTAGTTCTTAACCATATGTCTGACGCCATATAACCGTGAATAAAATGTGTTGAGTGCGTCGTTAAATAAAACATTTCTTTCTTTCTTTTTTCTTTCTCCTTTACAATATAAAATATTTTTTTGCAAACGCTTAATATGTATCACTAAACACGTGGGACAACTCTCTCTCTCTCTCTCTCTCTCTCTCTCTCTCTCTCTCTCTCTCTCTCTCTCTCTCTCTCTTTTCTAGGTCACTTTCTCTGTGCCTTTCTTTATCTCTTTATTTCTCTCTCTATCTGTTTTTCTTTCCCCTCTCTCCCAAATCAAAATATATAGCTAGGTTAGCTACTAGATTAGCTACCAGTCATTAAAAGCATTATGATTTGTTGTAACTTGATTTTTGGGGGTTATTAAAAGTTATTTACACATTATAGCCTATTAAAAAAAAACTCCGTCAGTTGTTTAGTTGGTATTCGAATATTCGCCCGTCATTTCTATGGAATATTCGTATACCATTTTCGGGTCGAATACCGAACACTAATTATAACTACAGGTAAAACCCCACATCTAAATGATGGTGATTTTCAGTATTTTAATGGCGTTAATAATATAATGTTCAAAATAAGTAGGGGACATTCAAATATATCACAATATATTGCAATATTAATTAATGGTACAACACAAGCACTCATATGACAAGGGACTGGCATTAAAGATCATAGCGAGGATAGTGATGTAGGTCCGGGGAGACACAAATAGGCAACAGGGGTGGTGCTTATCAATTTGACGTTTGCAATATTTGCACTAGTAACGGGTAAAATCCCCGCGATTCGCCAAGCACGTACAAATCCGACGAGGCATGCTCCTGATTAAACGTCCAATTACATTTTGGGGGATCCTGTCCCATTCCTCTTGGAGAATGGCGCCTAATTCAGCCAAGTTGGTAGGCTAACGATGACGTTCTTTGAGACGTCGTCCGATGATGTCCCACATGTGGTGAATGGGTGAAAGGTTTAGGTCTGGCCACTGTAGTGTGGTGATGTTCTGTTGCTGCAGATATGCAGTGACTAGTAGACTTCGGTGAGCACGGGCGTTGTCGTCCTGAAAAACAAAATAGCGTCCAGCCTGACGTGCGAAGGGCACAACGATCGGTGCAAGGATTGTGTCACGGTAGTACTGCCCATTCATCCTCTCATGAACAATATGCAGCTGCGTTCTGGCAGTCATGGTGATGCCACCCCACACCATAACAGACCCTCCTCCAAATTGGTCATGAGGACGAACGTTGACGGTGGTGTAGCGTTCATTTGGACTTCGCCAGACACGCTGTTGTCAATCATGGAATTTTTAAATCTGGACTCGTCTAAAAACATTACCCGAGCCCAACTCCTGTTATGCCAATGTCTACGATGTGTACACCATTGACATCTGGCAGCAATGTGTCTCTCAGTCAAATGTGGGGTAACGTAATGTCGACACGCGTGGATGTTACTACTGTGCAGTCTGTTACGAATAGTTTGACCAGACACTGTAACGCCAGTTGTGACACGGAGTTCTCTTGCGATTTTATTGGCTGACTGATCTCGATTCCTCAACGTGTAAGTCCTAATGAAGCGGTCCCGAACAGGAGTTGTGGCCCTTGGCCGTCCTGAACGGGGACGATCATCCACATTTCTGGTTTGCAATATCAGGCCCACAATCGGCTAATGACTGATTAAGTCTACGGGCCACAATTCGCTGGGTGGTGCCAACTTAGAGCATGCCTACAGCCCTGAGACGTGCATGATTGGAGACGTCGCATTGTTGAAAAGTTACACAATGTTGTAAAGAATGTGACAGCAATGTTACGATTTAGTGTTCCAGTAACAAACAAAAAAGAATATTGCCACAGTGTATACACAACGTAAACACAAACTAAGTGTTCAATTTCAAATCACACCCTTCGCACGTGCAACGTCACGTCACGTGCACGTGCGTTGCGATCAAAACAATCGGTGACGGGGTTTTTCATGCTTTTTGAGTGGGAACATTAATGCACATTGTGCACTTATTTTGAATTTTATATCTCATTTCCTTCTATAATTATTGATATTTGAAATGGAATATCCCCTAATTATTTTTAACAGTATAATAACATAGTTTTGACAGTATTGTATTTGAGAAAAACGAGAGCCACAATAACTATTGATCTATAAAGTTCTATAAATCAGGTATAATTGACCATTTCTTCAAGAAAACATCCACTGAAATCTCATAATGACAAGCCCAGTCCAAAACGGTAGTAATAAGCGGAGCGGATAATTTGGTCATGCTCATACACCACGAAGGTTTCGACCATGTCTGCCCCAGGTCCCGTCTCTGGATAGCCAGGGGCCTGACCCGGGACAGACTAAGGTAGTAATGAAAGGAACTGGCATGTTCCCAGACAACGAGTCGTCCGATATGATGAAAAGGTAACTGTCGCCAATTCCAATTTAATATAGCCACTAAAGGATGCCAGAACATCTGGTAGACGGAAAGCCTTTCTAAAGATACATCAAATATAATTTGCATTTTATCAGTGTTCTTTATTATTTCAGGGTTTGTTCAGTTAATTTCTCTGTGTAGTTTTATTGTTTACTAATGCACAGGTAATTGCTCAGCTGACGGCGCACATTCCTTTTTAATGAGGAGTTTTGCATATCATGTGTTAATAGGAGTGATAATCCACCAGAAGGCAGAGTAGGAAGGACGTGTTTTGGAGAGTTTTAATCCTTTTATAGACAAAGGAAATGACAGTGACTAATGATAGCAGTTACAGATGTGTCAAAATATCCCTTCTGCAGATACGATTGTGATTACAATGACTGGTTTTACATCCCAACTAAGGTGAACTTTACAGTTAGCACCTAACTTTTAAAATACAGAGAAAGAGTTTGTGAAGTATGAAGACTATTACTTGAAGTTTCCAAAAAGAGCCATGAGTTTACAGAGAATAGGTTTATAAAATGTAAAGACTAGTACTTGAATGTTCCAAGAAGAGCCAGCATTTTATAGAGTAGGTTTGTGAAATATAAAGATGATTACTTGAATGTTCCAAGAAGAGCCAGGAAGTCTCTCTGAAACATGTTCATGAGCTGGGACTCAATGGCAGTGATCGACGTGCCATCTTCAATTACATCCGGTCTGTTATACCTGAAAGTAACAAAGTATGTTTTTATTTATAGTTATTCTGAGGAAAACTGCCAATATTATTAACTAAATCAACCTATACCTAATAATTCTGCTTCGACTGCCAAAGACTGGCATATTTGGACGACGAAAACAGAATGACCCATTTGGGCAAACAAAATTCATTTTTGATTTTCTGTAACCCATATTGTTCAAAACTGATCTAAAACGATGCTTACAGATGGCCGTTATCAGGTTGAACTGTTTCTGTAAAGTGGTTACAACAGTGTTACATTGTGGTGCATGCAAACTGAATAGTAACATAAAACATTATCTTAAAACATTATCTATAAATGTTAGTACAACCAAGAACACACAGATGTACAGGAATTAATAATCTATGCCAGAAACTGTAAGTTTCGATCAAAACTTTTCGATCAAAACTATCGTCTATTGCCTTCTTTCGGTTAGGGATATGTTACAGTGAATGCGTCGACTGCGTGCAAAAGTAGTATACACGTTATTGAAGATTTCTGATATCGTTGATTTGTGCGTGGGGAAATATTGGTAAAAAAATAGGTGAAAACAAGAAAAGAAAGTAAGATTGAATTTACTCCACTCGTAAACATGGTACAATTCTTAATACTATTTTTTATGATTTTGCAAAGACTGTAATTTGAAAGAAATCTTTATTTTAAAATTAATTGTTGTCATTATCTGTACTGCTCTCTAGTTATTGATGTCACACGATTATCACGGCATCTGCTGACAAACCTCTTCACAGATATTTGTCAAAAATATATGTTCATTGTGCGTTTTAACATAAAACTCTTTTTTGATGTCTGTTTATATATTTATTAAAATATGGAATGCATCTTGTATTTTTAACCAAACAATTTTACCATTATAGTCATTCATTTTCTCAATTTACTTACAATTTCAAGACGTCAGAATTGATATATTCGTTTTCCAAAAATGTTGTCTGTTAACATTTATTCTCGAGGACTTTATACATTATTATAAGTACATGTTTTGCTGAACATACATATTTTTTGTGGTTTTTTTAATTCTGAAAATTTGTTTTGGAAACTTTTGGTTGCAAACAATACCACTAAAGGTTTCACCCACAGAAACGGGTGTCGTAGTCGATAATGTTTATTTATTAATGTGTAGTCTATTACGTATTTAGAGCGTACTTACATGTATAACATAGCTACCTAGTAAAAATAACAAACTCATTTATACTTCACTTTTTTCCAGGTCAAACTACTCGATGACATCTCAACACTAAAACTCTATCTTTGTCTCACCCATCTATATTATTGATTGTTATCTGTCTATGTATCCATATGATTTGTACTGTTCTAACATACCTGTGACGTGGGTCTGTCAGTATTTGGTGTACCATCCCAGATTCACTCCGGTCCTGGAAGCGGTGCAAAAACTCCCGATAGGGGACGCCCTTACCCATGGCGTGTATACTACAACGTGATAGAAATGTCCCTAGCAAAGACTTCTCCAACTTCAGACCAAATCTTCCCAGAACCTCAATAAATTCATCAAAACTGACCTGTCAACATAAAATCACTACAGTAATCATATTTATAACAGTAATAATGATGATTATGTTAATGATGATAATGAAGAAGAAACATTTCAAACCAATAATAAGTGAAGTAAAAGTAATCACATGTAAAATAAAAATTTAAAACTTTCTTTTTAAAATATCATGAATGTTCCACATTTCTGGCACCAAAGTAATATTCAAATCAGTCTTAAAAGGTCTGCTTATGGAAGCTATATATCATTCCTTGAACTGCCTTGCGGTGTGAGCTATTTTGGGTGGTGGCGTCAGGAGGCGGATCACACTTAACACTTAATATTATAATATTTTGCTTCTAGCATGAAGTCTCTTATTGTTTCGTTTATTTTCATTATTATAGAATACACATTTAAGCACTATGACTGGTTCATTCGGTTAGTACATATTTGAAAAGAACGTTTGGCTTACAATTCCTTTCATTTCTGAATCTTTCTTTTCAAATTCTGCCTTCATGTTGAAGAATCCCTCTCTGAACTTCTCCTTTAGCCATATCTCTATATCAATTTGATTCTGTCTCTCCTTCTCTTTCCGCCGCGGACTCCGACCTGCAGTTAAAACAAGAAAGTATTAACGAGGTTGTCCCTGCCATTGTAACATGTCAATGAATACTGTTTGTATAATTTCGTGTTTATATATAACTATGTATCATTAAAGATACTGTTCTACATTTGATATCAATGTAAAAATGTTTCCGACCAACAGTCCTTTAACGAATAAAAGTACAGATTAAATAAATTTTCTTGTTTTGAATATCTACATAATGCAGTGTATTTTTGATCAACCTAAACTTTGTAGTTGCCCAAACGGACTTTACGTCACATTGATTTTGTATACATTAGGAAATAAAACGACATGTCAGATAGTACAAGCATTAGGACAACGAGAAACGCATGGGATGTACACACATTGCTATTCTAAACACAACGTGTCAGATAGTACAAGCATTAGTACAACGAGAAACGCATGGGATGTACACACATTGCTATTCTAAACACAACGTGTCAGATAGTACAAGCATTAGGACAACGAGAAACGCATGGGATGTACACACATTGCTATTCTAAACACAACGTGTCAGATAGTACAAGCATTAGGACAACGAGAAACGCATGGGATGTACACACATTGCTATTCTAAACACAACGTGTCAGATAGTAGCATTAGGACAACGAGAAACGCATGGGATGTGCACACATTGCTATTCTAAACACAACGTGTCAGATAGTACAAGCATTAGTACAACGAGAAACGCATGGGATGTACACACATTGCTATTCTAAACACAACGTGTCAGATAACGCAGGACAACGGGATGTACACACATTGCTATTCTAAACACAACGTGTCAGATAGTACAAGCATTAGGACAACGAGAAACGCATGGGATGTGCACACATTGCTATTCTAAACACAACGTGTCAGATAGTACAAGCATTAGGACAACGAGAAACGCATGGGATGTGCACACATTGCTATTCTAAACACAACGTGTCAGATAGTACAAGCATTAGGACAACGAGAAACGCATGGGATGTACACACATTGCTATTCTAAACACAACGTGTCAGATAGTACAAGCATTAGGACAACGAGAAACGCATGGGATGTGCACACATTGCTATTCTAAACACAACGTGTCAGATAGTACAAGCATTAGTACAACGAGAAACGCATGGGATGTGCACACATTGCTATTCTAAACACAACGTGTCAGATAGTACAAGCATTAGTACAACGAGAAACGCATGGGATGTACACACATTGCTATTCTAAACACAACGTGTCAGATAGTACAAGCATTAGTACAACGAGAAACGCATGGGATGTACACACATTGCTATTCTAAACACAACGTGTCAGATAGTACAAGCATTAGTACAACGAGAAACGCATTGGATGTACACACATTGCTATTCTAAACACAAAATTCTTTATTTGTCTAATTTTGTGGTTAAAAAGGCTCTTGTCGAAAACATCGTATGATTGGTAACAAAGTCAGGACAGTGACTTTGATGATACTCATTTATATAAAGAAATTATACAAACAGAATGTATGTACATGTTTTTGAGAAAATGAAACGAAAGGTATATCTGACGACACATCAGCACATGTTAAACCACAGCTAACTGGTGACTAACATACGGTTAGTTCGATACAAAATCTTAGTCGACAGAGAGGAAACTCGATACTGTCTCTTGTACTACTCTACCAAAAAAAGCAGCATAGGATCTTTTATATGTGCATTATGAGAAAAGAATCAAATGAATACGCAAAATAATAAGTGGCGTGTCCTGTATGTGGGCACTATCCCATGAAGTTATATTGTTTAAACAAAGTGATTCTGTTTCATTCAACAAACATATAATACCTATCATTTGTAATACTTTAAAAGTTAATATCATTGGAAATTTAAAGTTCAAAAGTAAGACTATTTACTGTGTATGCAGTAAAATAATATTTCTATTCTGTTGTAGCCAGTATATTTCAATGTATGCTTCAATGATACCGAGCCAGTTCAAACTAATAATATTACTCTGATCTTTCAGATCCAGACCAGCATAGAAATTTTAAATAATATATAAATGCCAAACTAGTATGCAACTTATAATTCAGGATTCTATGTACGAAGTTTCACAATATCATCAATGTCAGCAGCACTGCTAGAAATTGGAAAGTTAAACCTATAAACACGAAAGTATTTTAACATTTTAACCTTCTCTTACTGGCGACGATCTTTCCATTTCGAGTGATCCGTTCCTCCATTCTATACCCAGTTCTTTGAGAAAGCGAGATCCACGAATGACTCCCTCTCCATTTGGATCATATCTAAAAGATAAACAAGTCCAAACTATTCAACTCGTGAGAAGACTGAAAACAGTCGACTGAAATGAGTGTGCTGATCAAAATTGTAAACCAGCCACAATGTGATACATAAAGGTGGGAATGTTATTATTTATTAATGATTTTCTCCACAAGGAGTTAAGACTCCTGTCTAGTGATGGTCGATGGTGACCGACGTTACAACCTCTCATTCCCTCGTAAGTTAACGACCCATTTGAAACACAAGACTTCATTCATATATTTCAGAAACACTTTTGTAAATCTCCAATTCCTTTGTGAATTAACGGCTTCTACATTTGAAAAATTCTTCATCCATATAAGATCATGAATATACTTTACGAATACAATATTCCCCAGTTTGCAATACAAAATACTATCTAAATATGTCAGTGAAATAGTGAGATGGCAAAAGACACGGGGTAAACATACCTCTTCCAGAGTTCTTCAAACTCAGAATCGCTCATGAAATACAACATTTTGTTGAGCAGTTGTTTCAATTCTGGCTTTAAGATTCGACCAGTTCCGCCAGGGTTCATTTGGGGAAACATGTCGGCAACATCCAGGAACCTAATTCAGATTGGTTTTAATTAATCTTACTTTTACAGCTTATTCTTTCAGGATAGTTTTTACATATATCATTTAAATAACACATAATTTAGTAAACATGTAACCACATAGCTAACTTATTAATTTAATAAATAAACGATGTAAATACATTTCGTCAATAATTGCAGATTTGACTTGCCAAAATATTTTAATGTTACCACACTATTGCGAATCAACTTACATGGCTTCATCACTGTATTGTTAATTGGAACTATATGAAGATTTCCGACCAGGGCTGACAAACACTTCACGATTTCTGACAAAATAGTACATTGCGGTGGGAACAATAGAAAAATTGTAAAAAAGTGTAATATTTACTTCAAACATATTCCGTTTTTCTTGTTGGAGAACGACCTACATAAGTCTGTTGTATTAATTAATTCATCATTATTATTATTATTTTACAGACCCCTAGTTGTTTTCAGCTAGCTTCGATCCTGATTTCTGAATGACTGAAGAGCAGACATGAAGTATTCTGTTAGGGGCGGGATCGCCAGATGTATTAGGGTCGTATGCCCCCCCCCCCCCTCCCCCCCCCCCCACCCCCCCCCCCCCCCCCCCCCCCCCCCCCACCCCCCCCCCCCCCCCCCCCCCCCCCCCCCCCCCCCCCCCCCCCCACCCCCCCCCCCCCCACCCCCCCCCCCCCCCCCCCCCCCCCCCCCCCTCGCCCCCCACCCCCCCCCCCCCCCCCCCCCCCCCCCCCCCCCCCCCCCCCCCGGCGGACCTATTGAGAGTTTTTCTGTCCCAAACAGCATAAGCGTACGAGAGAGTGCTGGAGCAAGATCTGAAATTCAGGCAAACATTATACAGATATTAGGTCAAAATGTGTTAACCTGAGACCGTTTTACCATGTATTTCCATCATTCTACCTTCAACAATAGTTATAATCTATGTAAAAATGCGTAGTGATTTGTTTCCAACCTTATATAGCTGTTTAAAAGGAATGATAATATGAATTAATGTTGTTATTCAGATGCGTGTATTTTTCAGTCTGCGCCCCCCCCCCCCCCCCCCCCCTACAAAAACGGGAGCCCGTAGTCTATTCCACTATAACTGGTATATCAAAGACTGGTATCTGTAAACCGTGAGAAGGTGCATATGAAATATTGCTTCCTGCTAATGGAAAAATGCAGAAGACTATATATCGCAATCATCAAATGTTTAACATCCAATAACCGACGATTAATTCACCAATGTGCACTAGTGGAGTCGTTAAACAGTTTTGTCACTACCTCTGTTTTGCCCTTTCCTTGAGCTGTAAGTGGACCTCGTTCGCATTCATGGTAATCCGGTCATTACAGCCCGGTCTGTTGACTGGATCCATCCACTGCGGGTAGTTGGCGTCGGGGATGTGTCGATAGTTGGTGAAGAACTCGGAGAACGAGATGATCTGACGTTCTCTGAAACCCACGCGATCCATCAGGCGGGTGAACTGACACTGGGTCATAGGACGACCGAGGATCATCGTCAAGATTCTTGCAAATGCTTCCCTAGGATTAAACATTAAAGTTCACAATACAGGAAGCCGCGTAAAAAAACCCACACAAAAACAAAACAAACACTAGTACTATAAGGATGATGACGATGATGTTGTTGATGATGATAAAGAGAATTTTTAAAATGAAAGATGCGTCATCATGTTCTCTTGTAATAGTCCGCAGACATTTTCATATAATCTATATTTACTCAAATATGTAATACTACAGCTTATATGTGCATAAATAATAATTCACAACAAATGAACCCTGGTCTAGTGTGGCTTCAAATATATTTGTACCTTAAAGGCATACTGTCACGGATTTAAGGACCTTATTTCTCTAAAAATGGATAAAAATTACATTAATTGTTGGCAACCAAATCTAGCTATTGCATCACCTTAACTGAACCATGATGGAGTGAACCATTGCCATAATTCAATTATTTTTAGAAAATATTAATAAATGGAGTATGGTGGTTATGAAAATGGTTGAATAAAGTACATTTAGGGACAAATCAAATTATTTTTGTTCAGGTAATACTTTGTTAGACCATTAAATAGGTCAGTGGTCTGTGACAATATGCCTTTAATCTTGCCCGTTGCTGTTAGGGTCTCTACAAGTACTCGAGTAATCGAACACGGGACGAGTCTAGCAAGACTGGAGTCCGTCCACAGGACTCGAGTACCCGTACAAGTGAGACAGTGTAGAGCATTAATTTCAGCAGCAACTAATCAGCAATACAAGTTACACAATAATCGTATGATCATGTGCTAGTTTCTCTTTTTAATCTGGCTGTCCACCCGTCACAATACTGAACGTATCAACCGGTTCCTAAATGCATCATTTCGAATGTTCAGCGCTGGGATTAAGATGCATATTTTTACTTTATTCTTTAGTCTCATTATCATCTAGTGTAAGGAAGGAAGGAAGGAAATGTTTTATTTAACGACGCACTCACCACGTTTTATTTACGGTTATATGGCGTCAGACATATGGTTAAGGACCACACAGATATAGAGAGAGGAAACCCGCTGTCGCCACTTAATGGGCTACTCTTTTTGATTAGCAGCAAGGGATCTTTTATATGTACCATCCTACAGACAGGGTAGTACATACCACGGCATTTGTTAACCATTTGTGGAGCTCTGGCTGAAACGAGAAATAGCTTAATGGGGCCACCGACGGGTATCGATCCTAAACCGACCGCGCATCAATCGAGTTTGACCCTCGAGTACTCGAGTCCAATATTTTGGACTCGTGGAGGCCCTAGTTGATGTGTGCAAAGTCAGTTAACTGGTGATATTTTTTGTATTCAAATTCAGCTAGTACACTAGTACATGTACAGTCGAGACTGGTCTGACGACAACCTGTATATAACAGCCACCTGATCAATACAGCGCCATAAGTTCCCCCTACTGCATTTCCTTCTTTAGGGGCGGGAAGTAGCTCAGTGGTACAACGCTCGCCTGATGCGCAATCGATTTAGGATCGGTTCCCGTCGGTGGGCCCATTGGGCTATTTCTCATTCCAGCCTGTGCTCCACAACTGGTGTACCAAGGGCCGTGGTATGTACTATCCTATCTGTGGGATGGTGCACATAAAAAATACCTTGCTGCTAATCGAAAAGATTAGCCCATGAAGTGGCGACAGAGGGTTTCCTCTCTCAATATCTGTGTGGTCCTTAACCATAACTCCGACGCCATATAACCGTAAATAAAATGTGTTGAGTGCGTCATTAAATAAAACATTTTCTTCCTTCCTTCCTTGTTTATTTTACTTACATAATATAACAGCCAACTTTTCAACGCGGCCGGCGGCTTCTATTTGTTTTGTTTTGGGGGTTTTGGTGTGTGTTTTCTTTTTACTAACATTAAAAGGTTGAACCCGCTATAACGTCTACAAAATACATTGATCACAAGATATATACTAGAAGGTGTTATGTACATGTTTTGGCCTGTCCCAATCACAATATAACGTCATTGTTTTACTCAAGTTGAAACTGAACAGGTACATGGTCCAGTGTATTATTAATCGTATTTGCTTGCATCTTACGTCTGTGATGTTGTTGGTCATTTGCAAGGCAACTTATCATTGGTTGAAGTAAAGTTAGCACCAAATTTACATATATATATATATATATATATATATATATATATATATATATATATATATATATATGTACGACTCATCACCAATGAAAGGTAGTGTATTCCAAAGGGTGTGATTGCTACTAAAGTACGGTCGGAAAATAGAATAAAACTGATTTTCGTCGATTATTTCTTACATATTAAACAAACACGTAAATATTTTGTAAACATCAATTTAATGATAGTCTATCTAATTAGCATTTAATTGTTTGGACTCTCATTGATGTACATGGTGGTGTTTACTCTTGAAATTAAAAGAAACGTGTCAGTAAACAGGTGATTTGTGCACTTTATTGGAACAGACTATTATTATTATTTAAAGACCGGTATTAAAGGTGTTATCTCAAAGTTGCATAATGACAGCTATTGCAAATATTTGTTTTTGTTAAATTTTGCTTTAACATTTAAAGACTACACCTTTAAATATATACCCATAAGTGATTATAGGAAAAAAAATTATCTACTAGTAAAAAATATTTTTTTATTGGAGAATCTTTATCACACATAGGCGCTCACATATAACCATAGGCCCTAATATAGCACCTTTAAGAGGTTACAAGATTGTGTAAATTTCTAATGTACTTATATTGAATTTATATTCACTGAAAATGCTGGTCATAATTAATAATTTATGCTGTAATTCAAAATAATCAGTTAACTTGCAGTTTTAAATAAACGTTTGTTTACGGATAAATGAAACTGACACATATCGATCAAAATGTGTTATAGTCTGTTCCAGTAAAGGTCATAAATCACCTGTTTACCGACATCTTTATTTTAATTTCAAGAGTAAACACTACCTTATACATTGAGAGCCCAAACATGTAAATGCTAAATTAGGTAGAGTATCATTAAATACATATTGACAAAATATTTACTTGTCAGTTTAATATGAAAGAAATAATTGACGAAAATAATTTTTATTGATTCCTACACACATGGGAAAACTTGCCCTTTTGTTTATGTATAATGATTTTTTACCTGCAACTTTCTGCGACTAATTTAATAGGTGACAGAATACAGTGGAATGTAATCAAAGATTCATGTAGGCCTAAATTCATGTGACTTTCAACAAAACGTGTTCAATTTATGCTTCCAATAACATTTTTATGTAGTAAAAATTATTTGGTGTTTTATTTTTCTCTCAATTTTTTTATATTTTTGTGACGACTGTTGGTACTTATATTCATTCCAGTTTAGTACTAGTTTTCATAGTAAACAATTTTATGTGGTTTTAGTTACCTGTATTTAACAGCCATCCATAACGGCCACGTTTGCCAGGTCCCTTAAGTGGCTGTTATATACAGGTTCGACTGCAGTTACATTTGCTGAAAAACATACTAAACGAAAAGCCCGAAGCAGTTCTGTTTCTTAATACACATGATGTAAATGTGAGAGGAGTTGGCCCAGCACTAAACGTTTTAAAAAGTAGTTAAATGCACGTAAAATTAAACGGAAATATCGTCGATGATATTTAACTCTGAATATATCTGACGTTGAACGAATTTCGCCACCAAACTAGATATGACAATGACAACAAATCGACAAGTTACCTGGAGACGTTGCCTCTCCCTTCAGGGTCATTATCCTTGAACCGTTTTCGGACTTCATAAAAACTTGTTTTCACCTTCTCCTTCAACAATGCTTCGATCTGAAAAACAGTTTTTAAATTCATGGAAGCACACAGTCGTGACCTTTCCAAAACTTCTTTTGGACTCTGTCTTGTGCAGAAATATGAGTTTGAATGTGTAAAATCAATAGTTTAGCCGTTCATACTGTGCTTCACTGCTAAGACTGTAAGTGGCGAGTTAACGCTTTGTGAAAAATCACTTTGTGCCTTTTATTCATTAGGTAAAGGCTTTATTCAGACTTTGTGTCTCAAGGTTAGCGTTTGAAGAAGATAGTCCATTGGTATACCACTATATTATTGTGATGCTTATCTAAAATACCACACTAAACATTAACTCGGTCTATAACCGATTGTCACTTACTGGCTTTTGCATTAGCAGGGCAGTGTATATGTGTAGATGGACCAGGAAAATGAGCATTTTCACATTCTATATCCCCCTTCTTGGTCCATTCCTTGACGTGGTGAGAGGGCTTGTATGTCTTAATGACCCGGAGAGCTAAAGAGTTATGGCTCCTGCTAGGGATACTCAAGCTGGATTGGTTGATGGGTAGACCATTTCTTGACGTGGTGAGGGGGCTTGTATGTCTTAATGACCCGAGAGCTAAGGAGCCATGGCTCCTGCTAGGGATACCCAAACTGGATTGGTCGATGGGTAGACCATTTCTTGACGTGGTGAGGGGGCTTGTATGTCTTAATGACCCGAGAGCTAAGGAGACATGGGTCCTGCTAGGGATACTCAAGCTGGATTGGTCGATGGGTAGAACTGTACTGAACTGTACTAAGGGTAAGGTAAACTAACAGAATGCTCGAGTGCTCAAGTCAAGGCGTATTCTAATCACAAACCATGCATATTATACAGCTATTATAACTACACATTCTATATAACTAAAATAAATGGTATTTACAGGGTGTTTTTCGGTATCGTCAGTATCATATATTAGGAATAAAAATTGTATTATGCGAGCCTCTGGCGAGCATTATACATTTTCTTTATTCCTAATATATGATATTGACGATACTAAAACACACGAGGGTAATAATCTCTTTATCATATAATCTCAAGCTTAGTACAACGTGTTTTTGCAACTTTAATAGCCCTTGTCAGAAATGACGCAGTAAGCTAAATATAGTAACAGACGTAAAGTTAGTATACGCATGCGTATGCCCAAACCGGAATAGGAGTGAAAACTAACGTCTTTATCTGTTGTAAACAACGGGAAATAAATTATATTAATGGTAATTGCGTCACTGCTTTTGTGAATTCTCTTACAACCAGTGTAACTGAGGGCTACAAGCATGATGAAAAAGCATGTAGATTTTAAATAAAAAGGCAAAAGAGAAAGAAAGTTTTGTTTGTTTGTTTTTTTGGTTCCACACATATTTCGAGTGATATTTATAGGAGGGGTCGAGTCATGTTTCCCCGGAAAATGTATTGAAAACAGACCCCCAAAACCCACTCCCTGCACAAACGACTGAACTATGGTAGGCCTATAGGCTATAGTCGCTGAACTGAGAAAACGTGAAGTCTGCAGAGTGTTTTGCCATTTTCAGGTTTCCATTTAAGCAGAAGCAGAAATCTATTAGGGTGTATTTGTGATGTTAAAACCTCATATAAGCCTAGGCAATGGAAAACAAGAAAAATGTAAAATGCACACCGTAGGAACGATGTACGGAAGGAGTTAATTGCACACCAGGAAGTTTCGTTGACTTTCATACCGAAAATCGCATCTTTTTTTCTTTTGCCATTCACGAACAGCATGAATAAACGGCACTGGTTCAGTGTCCACCGTAGCACTTCAGCTCTGTTTCACAACAAAAGCCACATGATGCCATTCATAACTTCTAAAATTGAATACATAACCTTTTACGTAGATGATCACTGAATCTTCATGTAAAATATTTAAACTTTCTGTTTAGTATTAATTGCACAATCCGCTTCGAAAGACGAGTATAGTGAAGGAAGGAAATGTTTTATTTAACGACGCACTCAACACATTTTATTTACGGTTATATGGCTTCAGACATATGGTTAAGGACCACACAAATATACAGAGAGAGGAAACCCGCTGTCGCCACTTTATGGGCTACTCTTTTCGATTAGCAGCAAGGGATCTTTTATATGCAGCATCCCACAGACAGGATAGTACATACCACGGCCTTTGTTACACCAATCGTGGTGCACTGGCTGGAACGAGAAATAGCCCAATGGGGCCACCGACGGGGATCGATCCTAAACCGACCGCGCATCAAGTGAGCGCTTTATCACTGGGCTACATCCCGCTCCGAGCATAGTAAATACACCAGTGTACGACGCGCACCCGCCCGTGTGTACGACGCGCACCCGCCCGTGTGTACGACGCGCACCCGCCCGTGTGTACGACGCGCACCCACCCGTGTATACAACGCGCACCCATTTGCCAATTTTCAATGTGTACGAATTGCGCCCCATAACCTTTTGGTTGTCTCGTTACATCGTGTTCTTTTTATGAATTATTTTTCTTTTGATAACTACATTTCTATCCAAATTAGCCATCAGATACTATATACATGTCACTGCTGAACTGTGTGTGTGTGTGTGTGTGTGTGTGTGTGTGTGTGTGTGTGTGTGTGTGTGTACAAACCCAGACATTTTCATATTTATTTTATTCATGTTATCAATAGCATAAACATGAAAAGTTTACAATTATTATTTGTATGAAATTATGGAAAATGTAAATTGTTTCGCTACAAAAGATACCTTAAGGATCATGTGGAAAGTATGCACGCACTCTAGTTTAATTATGTGAATGTGGAGCACGGTACAAATGCCGTTCTTCCTTGAATAAACACACAGATACAAGATGCTTGGCGCAGTGATTACGTTGCTTTATATTTGGTTTTGCTGTATTTCATAGTCGATCTGATATTTCACTGTTGTAGTATCTGTTTCAAGCCATCATGTTCACATGTTTTTATATTTAATAGAAAACATAGATCTTTGTTTTTAAGTGCACGGGCTGATGCCATACTGTTTTCCATGTCATTTTAACTGAATATCAGTTCTTACACAAAAATGTTTTACTATTTTGTTGTTTAAAAAGTGTCCACAATCAGTACATCTTTGTTCACCTAGAAAGTAACCACATTTTGTAGAAGAAAATATTGTCAGGCATAATTTTAGTTTGATTACTTATTTTTTACATTAAACGAGATTAAATATTGTTTTATTTATAAGTTTACTCGATGCCTAATCTAATATGGGGTAGGATCTTCGTATCTAGAGGCGACGCCACACAATACGAGTGTCTCGTATGAGAATACTCACGAGAATAACCGATTGACAAGACAAACAGTACGATTTCATTGGTTGCTATATAATCGGTTATTTTTATAGCTATTAAACATACGCGGCGGTGGGCCCATTGGGCTATTTCTGGCTCCAGCCAGTGCACCACGACTGGTATATCAAAGTCCGTGATATGTACTACCCTGCCTGTGGGATGGTGCATATAAAAGATACCTTGCTGCTAATCGAAAGGAGTAGCCCATGACAGAGTTTGCAGTGAAATGCTGAATTTTCTGGCACAGTCATGACCGTTGCAACTGAAATACATTTGCCCTCTGCTTCGATCCTCACTAAGGAATACAATTATAGGTTTTTCTACATACGTCAACTTTTTTGAAATCTTACAAAGGTTTTACTTTAGTATTGTTGATAATTTTGAAGATGGATTGCCTGAACAGTGTTTTATTAAGCTTGTATTTGACTAATTATAATATTTACAACCATATGGTTCCATGATAATGGTGTCCCGAAAGAAATATTTAAAACAGAGTATTAAAACTATCCATTAGACGGTATGTGTGGTGTTAATTGATGGGTGCACGTCGGACACGGGCTGGAAATCATACACTAGTCAACAACCCATTTTATTAATGCAATATTTCAGTTAATATTGGCGGTAAGAGTACAGAAGTTTACATGCTTAATCTAAATAGACTATATGTTGTATCCTATATGTCAAGTTAAGTATATGTTTTCATATTTTGCAGTATTTATCTATCATTACTGAAGAAAGCAAAACGATCACGATTTCGGTGGCCCAAGTATTAACTTATTTACTTCGCATACAATATCATCTTATATCTTTCTTCTACAGCGTAAAATTTCAAATACATTAGTTTCTTATGTTTTAAGATATTTACAAAAGTGAAAAAATGGAGCTTACCCAAGCAAAAAAACGTGTGCAATTAATTCCTGCCGTACACCGTTCCTACGGTGTGAAATGAGTACAACCACATATTTAAAAAACAAACAAAAACAACAACAAACCTGTTTGTCTATCAGAACCACTAGCCCAAGTGCTCTGACGATAAGTGAGCTAGACGGACATTTAGACAGTTATAACGCCCTGTAACCGTCAATGCCAATGCCAATGTCAATGCCAATGCCAAAGGAGTTAACGTGCACATTCAGAGCAAGCTGTTGTAGCGCACGCCTGGACAGGAAACCGAAAGGATGGGGGTGAAGGAGGGACCGCCTGTACTGGCAGGTGCAAGGGAGCACCAGCAGTCCAACAGAGATTGGTAACAGGCGGGAGGTGATATAGTGCTATGTAATTTGGAATGTCAAAGAGAATTGGTGCGCATTTTAATGAAGGAAATTTGGCGCAATTTTGATGGCCGTTCAAATGCGAATGGTAGAGAGCTACGTATAGGTTTAGATTTTTAGTAGGCCGAGAGTAGCTCGTATCTAACCTTCAGAGACCAATCTCTATAAATTATGTGCAAGCTCTCCCTACCAAACGGTAGTCAAAGAATGAATGGCTGACTGGAATAGTGTAGAACCAGTATAGTGGCTTCTCTCCTACTAACAACTAACCATTAACCACTGCCCCGGACAGATAAACACAGCTGAGGTGTATGTTCAGGAAAGCATACATTTAGATAAATAAGCGCGATTATAAATCGCTTTGATTTTAAGTCTGTACTCCTGTGGTTTTGAAATTATGGACTACATTTTAATGTGTGATGTAAATGAACACTAACAACTTGTTAGTAGGAGAGAAGCTAGTATACTGGTTCTGCAGTTGCCCACTGAGCCGTTATAATATACGGCTTTAAAACGGGTGGCTTAATTTACCACTATACCATCTTAATTATAATTATAAATATAGACTTGTGGTGTGTTCAGGAAGGTGAGCGCTTGCCAATAATAACATTCATTTAATGTTAGGCGTAAAAACAGTCTAGCAAGCTGTACATCGTGAACGCTGCACTTGTTACTCACTTCGTCTATCTCAATCCTAGCCTGTGTCGATGGTCTTGACAGGCGACTGGATGCTCGACTCGAGACATCTTGTCTGTCAGCAGTTGCTGCACGGTTACCTGCAACGTCAAACAAATTACATACAATATTTAAACCGCTGTCCTTAGTATGATACAAAGCGAAGGTACCATTCAAATTGTCCGCAAGACCAGCTCGGCCTCCCGAATGCGCTTTAGAGCGATTTTTTTTTTAAAAGAAGAAAACATATGGCAATTTAAGCAAAATGTTATAACGGTACAATAGCGCAATAACTTAAAGTATTTTACTGTGCGAGTTATCGGCTTTAAAAAACCCCAAAACAATCTGTCATTAAAAAGCACTCCGATTTATATAAAAATATATATATTTAATATGTAACTAGAGTCGCTAAAATGTCTCTACTGGTCAACATCATCTTAACCATTTTTTTTTTTTTTTTACAAACGTTTACTTTCATTGATTGATTGATATATTTATTACAAATTGCAGTCGCCATTATTATACAATTTAATGTTTGGCCTCGTAAGTTGGATAACTTGTGCCCAATTCGCGCGCGCGCGCGCGCGTGTGTGTGTGTGTGTGTGTGTGTGTGTGTGTGTGTGTGTGTTATAATATTATGCCATAAAATATGTTTTCAATCAACAAACGTCAAAAACTCAGAATAGTCACAACAATAGTTCTACTCGTTTCAGTGTATGGGCAATTTTTTATTATTAATATTTCTTTATCGACGTTCGTGTAGTAGGTCTTTCTAAGCAAAATATGATAACGTCAACCTCAAACCAAGGTTGTGAACACAGGAAACACCAATCAGTTACGACAGGCAAATAGGCGATGTGTTAGGCCCATTTTGTCGCCGGGCCCATTTATATAAACGACTGTCTGTCTGCTTTATGTATCTTTGTCCTTTCTGGGGCGGTATTTAGCTCAGTCGCCTGGGGTGCTCGCCTGGGGTGCTTGGGTCGCAGGATCGAACTTCCTCGGTGAACTTGGCATTCATTGGGGTTTTTCCGTTCCAACCAGTGTCCCACAACTGGTATACCAGAGGACCTCAATAAAACTCACCCCTTTCACTAAAATAATGGTGTTTTAAACCCCGGAGTGACATTAGGGGTTATGTAAAAAAAATATCAATCGTCGTTTCTCTGTCATTATTGACCTACAGCTATCAAATTTGACACACAAACCTCCCATGGGATGAGGAATCTTATTTAGTCCCCTACCGGAGAGGACTATAGTTTTCATCTCCGTCATTCTGTCTGCCTGTCATTCTCTCTCTCTCTCTCTCTCTCTCTCTCTCTCTCTCTCTCTCTCTCTCTCTCTCTCTCAAGTGAGGGTAGATATATCATCCTCGATGAACAATTCTAGTGTCGAAATGATTAAACACCAAAGTGTCGTAATGACGTTTGCCGATGTGTCATAAAACAAAGATTCCTACCCTGTGTGTATGTGTGCCTTTGTCTCTACGTATGTGTGTATATGTATGCAGTGTTCTAGCTAGCAATAAATAGAGGGGCGCTGCGCCCTGCCCCCGTTTTTTGCTGCCCTGCCGTGTTTGTTTCTGCATCGCCCCATATTATCGCCGCCCTGCCCTAATTTATTGTCAAACAAAAATACCAAATCTTGCTTTCCTCTCAAAGCGTATACAGTGTTGTTACGAGTCTGAATTCCCAACTAAAAAACGTTTGACAATACATTGTTTGGCCACAGTTGTAAAAGCCGACAGCAGTAATGTGATATGTTTTTTTTCTTTTCTATTGTTAGTCGATATGACTGCAGACGAGCGGACAGGCAGTCTTACAAAGCTTGAATGCGAAGTAATCCTCACACCGTCACGCACGTAACCACACACCACCTAGCAAACACCTAGTTGAAAGTAGACCATCATGATAAACTTCGACAGAACGTCCAATGCGAAATTTATTTTGATAAGTAAATTTTTGAAAGTAATTGTTGCCTTTGCAAATAACCAGACCAAGATACATATAGTTTTAACTGATGTCAGTAGTCCTTATCAATGACACATTGATTGCATCTTTATAATATGGCACAGAGTAAACTAGCAACACTGGCTATTTGGTCTATGAAGGCATAACTGTGTTTTGTTAAAAGCATGTCTACAAAAGCTATTTAATGAAATCTATCTAGACCTTGACATGCAATAATAGCCGTTTTTAAATGCAGTGAGCAACTTGTTACAAATATATCAACAGTTAAAATTGGGCAAGTGAATTTTTCACCATGGCCAGTGAATTTTCAAATCCACTGGCCCTATGGCAAGTGAATTTTAAAAATATTCTAGAACCCCTGCTAGTGGTGTCGTTAAACAAAACAAACTGTAACTTTAAAGTTACAGCGTCTGGTTACCATATAATAATATCATGCACAAATATGAAATACAAGTTCAACTGCACTTTTAAATTAAAAATTCGTGTTTTCGCTATGAACAAATCGACAAATTCAAATAAATATTATTTCGTTTGGAAAGGGTAAAGTTAGTTTGTTTTGTTTAACGACATCAGTGTTAAAGCATATTGATTTAATAATAATCTGCTTTTGGATGTCAAACTTTTGGTAATTTTGACATATAATCTAAGAGAGGAAACGGGCGCATGTGCAGGGGGGAGGGTATTGTGAGTCGAAACCCTTCCC
The DNA here is from genome assembly GCF_016097555.1 of Gigantopelta aegis. Taxonomy (NCBI): domain Eukaryota; kingdom Metazoa; phylum Mollusca; class Gastropoda; order Neomphalida; family Peltospiridae; genus Gigantopelta; species Gigantopelta aegis. The sequence goes on from NC_054706.1 coordinate 41,035,725, forward strand.
TGACCAAGATAAAAAATAAAAAAACGAAATATATTTTCTGGGGGAACATGGCCCCATATAAACTTCGCTCAACGCAGTCTATAACCCCCAACCCCGCTGAAATCCCTGCACACGCGCCTTGGAAACCCGCTATATTTTAAAAATATTTTTTTACTAATTTTTTTTAGCAAGGGATCATTTATATGTACCATCCCACAGACAGGATATCACATACCATGGCCTTTTATATACCAGTCATGGCGCACTGACTGGAACAATCCCGCCGATGGGGATCGACCCTAGACCGACCGCGCATTAAAAAAAAAACCCACCACATTTTTAGGTCTAAGTAATGAATAGAAATAACATATAGTCTTCATAAATGTTACGTGTATCGAACATACCGCCCTCTTCCTCTACCCCTAGAGCGTTACGTAATTATTAACACCCCTTTACATGTAACGCGTATGCCAAACTGTCAAAATTTCGGGGCAAATCCCCCACCGACCCCTGGAAAGGTATTGTACCATACCTCTATGGATATAAATATATGTTGGAGGTACGAGACGACCCCTCAATCAAGACAGTTAAATTTGTTCAAAATCACGTGAGCTCAGCGCCTGCGCAAATCGCGTAAATTCCCAGTTCTACTGGCGTCCCGCTAATTGAAGAAAAACAAGCTGGCCATTGGGTTTGCAGTTGACCTAGATAATGTAGATAAGCGAGCATTGCGAAACTATAGCGATGTGGTGGGCCTTTTATGTACCAAACAGAACTAGATCATCTATTCTAAATGCTTAAATAATAAAAACATTCCAGACACTGCAGCTTTAATTTTACAGTAGATGAACTAGCCTTGAAAATTGTTGCACAGAGACATTCAAGCATGCGTGGTATGATGAAGACAAGCATGCTGCCACAGCCAAGGTAGCCGCCTCATTCCATGCAATATATAAAAGGCTTTAAAAAATAGTCCGTGCATACCGTGTGTCGGGTAAAGGCAGCTTAAAGGTGGTGATCATCTTAGGAATTACTTTAATCAGGCTATAGACCTTATCCGAGTCACTTACAGCAACCAGTGTTATGGTCTAATGTTACTAGTGACTACAAACGAACCTCTTATATTAAAGCAATGTTTACTGTATATAAATACAGCTCACCAGACTAGTTTTTATACTGAATTTCAATTATTAATTACTAGTATTATATTATATTCTGTTAATTTGTCAGGCGAGTGTCTCAATCTCAGTGAGCGTTAAAGTCGACCCGTTGATCAAACATGGCCATTTCTCACCCCACTATTGTATCATATGCTTTGAATAGTTAGGCCTACTACAATTCAAGTGTCACAGCAATAACGCGCCTTATCATAGCAATCGGACCTTGTTATTAGCGATCTGTTGCTATCTATGTACGCTGAAATCACACCACAGTTCATAGCCAGGTGACAAGAGAACATGCGCAAAAAAGAACAATTTAATCTAACCCTTGCCATTCATTCCGGGTATCCCATGGCAACCACAACAACACGTGCGGTCTAGTGAGTTAGCTGCACAGATAACACAACACACACTAATCGACTTGTTGAAAAGGGCAAAATTAAAATTCTAATATAGAGCTAGAGTTGATCAAATGGTTGTTCATGGACTTATTTATGACAGTCCAAGCAAACGTTATTGAGACTTGATTAACAATACTCACGCACGTATATGATTTATTTTACAAAAGCTGATTACATAATATAGAAACGTGTTGTTAATAATTATTGCTTACAACCTTATCTTCAGAAACCTATTGCCTTGAAATACAAACATATTTTAAGTAAATACAGATTATTTTCCCATAATCTCTTTATAGAAACGGGCAGATACCACAATATTGACAGGAATAATAGAATTTGTCGTCTATGCAATATGAATGTTGTAGAAGACGAATATGACTTTGTTCTAGTGTGTCCTTTCTTCAGTGACATAAGAGATAAATATATTAAACCTTTTTATTACAATAAACCATCAACATTTAAATTAACGCAAGTACTGTCCAGCGACAATTCAAAACAGCTAATTAAATTGTGTAAGTATTTGAAAACTGCTACCACGCACAGAACAGACAACATTGATACATGACATAGGGGTCTATGTTATTATTGTATATTATTGCTATGCATGCATTACCCATTTACTATAGAATTTTATCGGTTGTAACCTGATGCTACATACCATTCCCTGCAGTGTGCACATTATATTATTTTATATATAAATATGTATGTATGCCTACAAAATGTATATTTTTTGGCAAAAATAAAATGTGTGTTTACATTTCCACGTTCTGTAATTGTTACCGGCTTCGGTGGTGCCATGGTTAAGCAATCGGACATAAGGCTGATAGGTACAGGGTTCGCAACCCAGTACCGGCTCCCACCCAGAGACCACTACACCCTCTTCTCTCTCAATAAGCACTAACAACTAACCCACTGTCCTGGACAGCCAGCCTAGATAACTGAGCTCGGGACAGCGTGCTTGAACCGTAACTGGATATAAGCACAAAAATAAGTTAAGAAGAAGAAACGACTTTCATGAAGACACTGTCAGTGGTATTAGTCCTGTTATCAACAAAATATATGTACTACATATGTACTACATTTTCACAGCGGATACTATTACCATAATGATTGCATTTAAAACTATGTTTTCATCCTGTATTCTCAAATCCAACCCCTCCACCCAAATATACAAACATATTAGGCCTATATATATTTAGTGGGTTTTTTTTGTCGTTTTTAAAATTGTGGTACAAAAAAGTCCCCCCCCCCCCCCCTCTTAAAACATCACGGTTATGGCCTTATAAATATATTAAAACATTCTCACCTCCCATCTTTCTCTTCTGATAAAAACATTGAAATAGACTTCAATATAGCCATGCAAACGGAACTTTGCTTAAACATTCATTATCGCTCTTATTACATTTTCAACTATTCTCTGCAAATATACGGGACGTGTTTTTGAAACAGAGGTTCATCTAAATCTCATACCTAGATTGAGAAAAGAGGAAAAGAGGACTACACTCTGTTAATGACTCCAGCCCTTTAATTAATCTACCTAATTTCATCAAATCATTTTATTATTACATAGACATTTTGCGCTGAATGTATTTGTTGTAGAATAAAGGCAAATAATATTTACAAATAGGCTTACAGAGATTTTCTTTTAATTAGTTGTGTGCGTGTGTGTCTTATATTTATTTTTAAAATTTTAGGTGACAGTTGCCGCCCCCTTGAAATGTTATTTTGACTGGATCAAGCACAATCGACATAAGGTAGTTATACACTTAAGGTAATCTTAGCAAAAAGATCGTTTCGTGGAACGGAGCCCAGGTCTGCACATATTTGTTTTCCATTTAATAGAGATGTATATTGGCCATGTAAAAAGGGGATTCTGAATGGATTAGAAGTGAGACATCTATTGCACGTTCTGAAGACTTCCACAATATAGTTTGGCGGTTGGTGTATTAACCATCGCCTATTGGATGTCAAACATTAGGTTATGATAGTCTTAGAGAGGAAACCCGCTACATTTTCCCATTAGTAGCTAGGGATCTTTTATATGTACCAGATTAATAATTGAAAATTAAAAGTTAACATCGATAAAAGGGCAATTCCGCGGTAACACACGTGACGTTCAGACATGTCTATCAGCCTCTACTGAATAACTGTGATACCTCAAGGTGCTTGTGTGCTTTATGATAACGTATACTGACAGGAAAGTCCCAAAACGGTCGGTAACACACGTGACGTGGAATCGGACAAAGTTTTGAAGTATCATGAATTGGATTTAAAAAAAACCCTCTGTGAAGTGTGCACAGATAATAAGTTGATGTCAAAATGTGTTCATATAAGGAAGGATGGTCTACCTGTACCAGCCTAAAATAAAAGATAATTATCCACAGTTTCCTTGGAATCTGAGTCCGAGTTGGTGGTAACACACGTGACATACAGTAGCACACTTGACATGCAGTAGCACACGTGACACTGTCCGAAAATGTCAACAGAACCACTGATAAAAATAATCTCAAACAACTATTCTTTTTTTTTTCTTTAAACAATATTTCCAGGAAATTTCAGAGATTGCTACACAATTTTAAAATGTTTACAGAATTTAATAGTAGTTGCTACTCTATTTTCAACAGATCGGCGTCGCTAATCAAACATGTTTTCATGTTTTACACAAACAATTGCCTGGTTTCATTATAATATTTAAAGTTTTAAATGCATCAAACAGGTTCTTTTTAAGAAATAGTGAAACAGTTGAAAGTCAATATTTTAACACGAACAATACCAGTTAGTGGATAACTGTTTAAGGATGAATCCTTTTTCGCTGGAATATCTGGAATGGAAATATTAATTGTTATAGGGAAGACGACACAAAATCTAAATCTCTCTTTTAACAGCACAACAATGTTTTGCAGATATCCTGACTAACCACCTCTAAACATGACATCAACCATTAAGAGAATTTTTCAAGCAACGATAGTTAAAGTTTGTTTTGTTTAGTGACACTACTAGAGCACACTGATGTAATAATCATTGGTAGTCTTAGTGGAAACCTGCTATGTTTTTTCATTAGTAGAAAAGGATCTTTTATATTCACTTTCCCATAGGCAGCAAAACACATACCATGACTTTTGATATACCTGTTGTGGAGCACTGGATGGGATGGGAGGAAACATCCAATCAGAGGATAGGTCCACTGAAGGTGTTTGATCCTACGACTAAAGAACCTCAGGCGATTACTATTCCGACTTAGCTAGATCCCGCCCCTTCTCAAGCAACGAAGACAACATACATATACAATACTTCGATTTTTCAAATATACATGTAGGTCCATACAAATTCACTCAGCATCGATTAGTCCCGCCCAACCAGTTAGTTTCCAGATTACCTGCCATTGCTAGATCCAGAAAATACAGGGTTTCATAAAGTGTCATAATTAACAGGATTATCGTTCATTTTTGACATCATTGTTTCTTCTAACTTCCATTCATGTGATATCATTTTTTTGAAAGAAAGAAATAAAACATCATCTATTCTAAACAGTCCTAATATCTAGCTACAATAATGAAAATCTGAACAAGACAAATACATTTTGTTCTGGATGTCGTGTGTGTTACCCATTAAGCTACGTGTGTTACTATGGTTTGTGGGGAAAAGGTTAATAATTTTTAATTCATCTCTTGTGCAAGAAGCCTTCACCAGATGTCAACAGAGAGTCCAACGTGGCACCAAATGTTCTCTCAGCTTTGTGCATGAAAACAAACCTTTTGTACTGTAAATGTAACACACGTGACATTTGAACCAGCTCACCTGAAAAAAGACACGGTATGCCTGAAATATGAAAATATAATGAAAAGCTGTTGATATAGTTTTGAAAAACACCACTAATTTGGTTTAATTGCTAATAGGTTTTTTTTATGTATGTTGATAGAGCTACAGTTTTTGCAATGTAGCATTTTCCCCGTCCACTTAAGATTATTTTAAGTAGCTGAAATAGTGGGTAACAGGTTACATATATGAATTATTCAGCACGGTTTCGGTTTAGTTATCTGGGGCCTTTGGGCTTCCAAAACAACAATAAACCATAATCAGAAAGTATGTTTTAGATTTTCACCCTGAGGTTGATGTTTTCGTTGAATTACCCAAAACCAAAATGTTATTCGGAACAAGGGCACCGCCAAATAAAATATTTTATTTAAACAATTTAAAAATAGATATAGTATACAGCTATAAATACCTTGGCATTTTATTTTCCAAAAAACGGGTCGTTCTATCAGTCCAAAAACGCACTAGTAGCTCAAGCTAAGAATGGATTAACTCTTGGAAATATTAGAATTAGAAACTTAAACTATTTGAAAGCGCAATTGTTCCTATACTTCTGTATGGATCAGAAATCTGGGGATTTGGCAACAACCAAGTTATTGAGCAAATATAAGCGACACATTAGATATATCTTGACAGTTAAAAAAAAGTCCTCCATTGCCCATGATTAATGGCGAATTTTAGAAATTTCAATTAAAACTAGAATGCTTTTTCTAGGCTTCATTGATAACAGGTAAATCAAGCAAAATGTTAGCTATTACAAATACATGCTAACAAATGCAACCGAACACACGGGTAAATTCATATGGTTAACTTGCATTAACGAAAACTAAACAAACCTGGATTGGGAAATTATTGGCTAAGTCATAACTAATAACAAAAAGTGTTTATAAATATAGTATCTCAAAGGCAAAAAGACCAATATTTGCAAGTCTGAATAGTTTACACAATGCATTTCTTATAGAGTATTCAACATTCTCATTTGAAAAGCAGCATCTTCATTCACCTCATAAAATAATAATTATTTAAAGTCGCTTCCGAACAAGTAATTATTTTTTACCTATCGAAACTAGGAGATGACAAAATGTTGAACGAAAAGACAGACTATGTCCTCTATGTAAAACCAATCTAGGTGATGAATTTCATTATCTTTTTAGTGTCCATATTTTAACAATGAAAGGAAATTTTATACATAGGCAAACACTTCAATAGGCTACTAGGTCAAACACCATCAACTGGAAACAAGTCTTTACTTCTCCGAAATTGTCTGTTATTAAAACAAACTATGTATTTTTATAGATATTAACTCTGTATTTAAAGATATTTTTGAAACGTAGATATATCGAATTGTTGTATATGTATTACACTAAAATAAAATAAAAAGTTAGGTTCTACTGTGCGGTATATTTCTGTATCTAAAAAAGAGAGTATTTTTATAGATAATATTACCTCTATATTTAAAGATATGTCTGAAACGTAGATATTTCGAATTACTGTATATGTATATACTACACAATAGAAGATATTATGATATTATATTATTTTGCTCGGGGTGTTCGGAAAGCATACGGAACATACTGTGCATTCTGGAAGTGTACGAGCAGTTCGGAAAATGTTCTGAAAGAATACTGGAAGGGTTCTGGCTATTCGTTATACATTCGGCGGCATAAATGAAAAAAATCCGACGAGCAGAGCACAAAATTTTGTAAATCACCTATATGTATCGCCGTATGGTGATCCGAGTATAAATAAAGTTATCTTCTATTCTGTTCATAGACAGGATAGCACATACCGCGGCCTTCGGTATCACCCAACAAACGTTGCAATCAGTCAGGCGTTTCACGGGTCGGAAAACTTGTTCTGAACAACAACAAAAACACACGCCGGATTAAATTGAAGTATGCAAATGGATACTTCATACTGAATGAAACGCTCAATGGTAGCCTTTGGAAAAACTTGAAAAACACATCGGATATTGAAAAGTGTTAAATGGCTAGTATCAATCAAATTTAAGGCAAGCTTCAATTCATGTGGATTGTCAAATCTGTGCACACGTAGTATACATGAAGGTGAGACGTACCAACAACCCCAAACCCTGGTTATATGCATTACAAAGAGATAACGTGAATGACAAAACATATTCCCAGCAAATTTAGTCCAACTATTATGGTAATAACATATGTATAACATCTAATAGCGTTATTTTGAGGTAACAGCGGGAAAACACCTGATTAAAGAAAGAAACGTTTTATTTATCGAACGACCCATCCCCACGGAAAAGAGAGTACCGCTCCAATGGAAAAAATAATGCGGAATATCCATATAAAAGGTATCTTGTAAAACTGAAACTATTGAGAGTAGATGTATTCTGTTATAGCATCTAGCATGTCCATTGGGTAAATCCAGCTCACATCAGCAAATATTTAGAGTCACTTCAATCTTAGATTCACTTGGAATTTGTACCAAATACATGCATTCCTCAGTTATCCACTTGAATAAATCTGATATTTGAGCTCGGCTTTGTATTCCAGGTACTTGTTGAAAAATGGTGGTATTTAAATTTAGCTCAAATATTATATGGCCACCAATATTTCGTGCTATATTTCAAGTTCCATTATCTTAGGAAATAATGTACATAGAAACATGAAATTGTGTACGAGTACTAAGAAGATTATGCAATTCGGATATATAGCAGGCTGGTAGTTTACAGTAGTTAAACAATATATAGAGACAACTGAAGAATCCTTAAAATGCCATTTTATGTTACTAGCAGCCATTGTTTGAGACGCCAAAAAACACTCTTTTACATTTAACATTACACACATTTATTTTATTGGGTTTTTTTCTCTGTCAAGTCCATTCCAATGCTTCGTGAGTGCTAAAATCATGCATAATTTAAAAATATATATATATCCGAAAAAAGACTTCTATATGGATAATCAACTTTGGTATACATAAACAACATACCATGTGTCGGTTTTGGACAAACGCATTTTTATTAGATTTTTGGTTTTGTTAAATTATGAATTGGTATCCAAATATACTTCTTCATGCCAATAATTCGATTTTTTTTTTAATATTAATAATTCAGTATATGAAATTATTAATATATGAAATGCAGATTAAATGATAAGACTGCACCCTTAGGTTATATAATGTAATATGCACGGCGTCACAGAAGATGCTTGACGTCTATGACATGTTACACATTTCTAGCATAATAGCTCTAACGATATATTTATATGACCAGAATACATTTTCAGGAATTGCATACGCATTATATACTCTTTCATACTCAAACAGATTAAATAACTTTTTTATATTCAACTAGTAGCTAATACACGTTAGCACTGTGGCCTTTATACACTGGGATAAAAAGGCAATTTGAATGAAGAAGGGGAGCGAAGAAACAACCATGAACAGCGAATGGCAAAGTAGAAAGTAGTTTATTGACTCGGTATTACAAAACATGCACTGTTTATCAGTCAATATTACTTGAGCAAGCTGTATCGGATTTAGTCAATATTGAAGTTGTATTGAGTGGTGCATAGCACATTTGGTGTCTGTTGTCATGAATGTTACACACAGTACACAAATTGCTTAGTCACCAGTATAAATAAAACTACCAGCTCGCGAGTGCTATCATATATATGTTCAGGCGAAGTTTATCTTTACCGATTGCATTATGATATTTAAAACAAACAGAATATCTGCTTTTTCGTAATTCTTTGGCTAAGCTGAGTCCTTACGTGTTAGAGTAGAGATTTCTTTAAAGGTCCTGGGTCCTCTTACAGTATTTTTTGTGTATTTCTGTCTAAAACTTTCTTTGTTGCTTAAAATAGTATGCTTTTTAACTATAATCAAATGAAATTTAAACTTAAAAGGTACTTAAAGCATTTCCTTTCACTCTTTTAAGAGGACCATGCACTTTAAAATGACACCCTTCCCAGTAACACTAAATTTAACGTCTGTGACTTCTATACATGAAGAAACCCGTCAGCACCTATGTATTTAACCGGAACAGTATTGAAAGGAAGTACCGGCCTCGGTGGTGTCGTGGTTAAGCCATCGGACATAAGGCTGGTAGGTATAGGGTTCGAAGTCCGGTACCGGCTCCCACCCACCCAGAGCAAGTTTTAACGACTCAATGGGTCGGTGTAAGACCACTATACCCTCGTTTTCTCACTAACCACTAACAGCTAAACCCATTGTCCTGGACTGACAGTCTAGATAGCTGAGATGTGTGTCCACAACAGCGTGCGTGAACCTTAATTGGATATAAGTACGAAAATAAGTGAAAGAAAGAAAGGGGGTGCTGTCGGATTTCTTCCTGCAGTGTGTGTATTAGTGGTTACTATGTAAAATAGTTGTTATCGGCGAAATCGAAAATGATCATATTGTCTCTAATACACGAAATCACTCCCCAAATAATCCTGCTATCGACAACATAAAAATGAAACTTCATCATGTAGTATGACAGACCAATCCAATAGATACGCCAAAATTTGTTTGTTATTCACACATGCACACACCTGTGTGCTGTAAAACGTATCCTAACCAAACCAGCGACAATACAATTAGATTTATGGGTTGTGAAAGACCTTAGCTTATTTATTAAAAACCTCAATAATCTTCAGTTATTTTATTCTATCTTATTGGATCGTGGCTATCAGTTAAGAGATCATAAACTCGCCAATCGATCTCCCAGACCGCCGATAAACCTGCCAACAATAACAGTGGGTTCTATGCAACTGCACGCGACCATCCGAGAAGATTTAACTCAAACACTCTGCTCACGGAAGCGTGTGTCACATTATTAGGATTCTGTCTGTAATTTTAGTCAAATGCACAGGAGTCTTCAGACTTCATAAGTGCCACACTGAACCAATACCAAGATCAAGACCAAAGTGTTCAACGTGCACATTCAGAGCAAGCTGTTGTAGCGCACACCTGTCCTGAGCACAAGTGCCGGCCTCGGGCGGCTTCTCCGTCCAGGACAGGAAAGGTGTGGGGTGGGTAGGAGGGGGTACCGCCTGCACTAGCAGGTGCAAGGGAGCACCAGCAGTCCGGCCGTAGCCGGTAACAGGCGGAGGGTGGTATGGTGTTGTGGAATTTGGAATGTCCCGTAGGATTACGCCAAAAGAAAAAGGGTGCGCATTTTTGATGAAGGAAATTAGGCGCAATTTTGAACGGTCGGTCTAAATGGAGGTAGGGAGCTACGTATAGGTTTGGAGTTTAGTAGGTCGAGAGCTGCTCGTTAGTTGGACCTATTGGTGCTGAAATGTCTCCCTAGGTTGCCCATAGGGACCCTTAAAAGGACCTGAACCAAGACAAACACATTAACACTGATAATTATACCCTCCCGTCCTGGAACTGCCCCCTATCCGACTATATCCGAGATGGGCTTGTTTGAACCTATTTTTAGATATGGGCAAGTGAAAAGAGTTCCTAGTCCCCAATGAACACTGATATAGAGTAATTAAAAGCATATCCACCAACCTAGGCCTACCATTGCTGAATAATGCACAAGAAACAATAGCAATTAGAAAAGAACCTGTCTTTCAGAGAACAAAACTGTCCAGGACTCTTAGCGCACGCTTTGAAGGATTGTTTTTACGTGTGCGATTATAATTCCAATAATATTTAAGTAACTGGACACTAGTTACTGAACATGTTCATTTCATTTTTGTGCTTGTATTCAATTAAGATTCAAGCACGCTGTCCTGGACACACACCCCAGATATCTGGGCTGTCTGTCCGGGGCAGAGGGTTAGTTAGTGTGAAAGAAGTCGGTGCAGTAGCCGTACACCTACCCATAGAGTCGTTAAACTCACTCTAGGTGAGCGCCGGTACCGGGATACGATCCCAGTACCTACCAGCCTTAATTCCGATGGCTTAACCATTATACTACCGAGGCCGGTTACTGAACAAACGTTATGCCTTTAGAACATGATTTTAGTGTTCTACGGTAGGACTTATTTTCTCAGTTAAAATGCCCGATATCTGAAAATCAGTTCCATATCGCTTGGTTCAGACTGGCTCTTAAGGATATGTGTCCATCTATTTTAGAGGTACAAACGTATTTGAAGTGACAAAATGGGACGAGTGGATCCTACTAGGGCAAAATAATGCATTTATGAACAAGTACATTGTCTATAAGAGAGACTTGGAATTGAACAACTTTCAAAACAAAGACTATATTTGTTTAATACCATACATTAAAATGTTAATTATATTTCAGGGTTTTTTAGCTTGTTACTATATACGTGACAGATATCGGGTAAAAACCGGCTTTTAAGCACAAAGTCGCTATAAAATATCCCGTGGAAGCAAATTGCTGTATTAATAATTTGAAATGTCTTATACATCACATCTTTGTTTCTTTAACTTCTTTTTGTGCTTATATCTAATTAAGGTTCAAAAACGCTTTCCTGGGCATACACCTCAGCTATCTGGGCTGTCTGTCCAGGACAGTGGGTTAGTTGTTAGTGATTAGTGAGAGAGAAGATGGTGTAGTGGTCTTACGCCTTCCCATTGAGTCGTTAAAATTCGCTCTGGGTGGGAGCCGATACCGGGCTGCGAACCCTGCACCTACCAGCCATATGTCCGATGGCTTAACCACGACACCAACCGAGGCCGATTCCATCACATGCGAATGTTGTGCAGATTTTATCTTCTGCCCATACGGTTCCCACCCACAAGACAGACATTCCATTTGATATATAAAACTGTTTATTGGGTTATATAATGTAATGCCTGCTTCAGTGGTACTGCTCCAGTCTTCCCAGTAACCTACCTCCAGCAGTGGGCCAATGGTGTTAATCAATTAGCTGATTGACTTATTGTTTTTATTGCACAGTACCTATTTACAGTAATAAAAAATATGTCTACCAATTCTGCACAAGCAACTACGAAACTTAATTGTAATCTGCCAGGAGGGGACAAGTTAATTAATAAAACGCTTAAATGTGACGGCTATTATATATAACGGGTGTGGCCATTTTGTACCATCTCAGTGAATACGCCCTCTGGCGAGCTGGTGGTTACGTAATACCTAACGTGTCACGTCAGGAATTAGTCTTCGAAATGAAGAAACAAAACATACTTGATTTTTGCGGATGCATCGCAATGTTCTGTAATAATATCCATCCCAGTAAGCCAGCACCAAGTATATATTATTTTTCAATACAAAATTAAACCACCATTTTCAAAGTGTTGAAATAACTGTCTTATGTTTTGTACATAAATTAACCCACGTACTGAAATAATAATCGGGGCAAAACAGTGGGGAAAATTCGGGCAAATTTTATCTGGGTAAAATTTCGGGCAAATCAACCCCTCCAGCCCCCCTAAATTAAAGAGTCCCCATACGCCCATACCCAGACACCGTGTCTAGACACACTAAAAAGACGTGCCTCTTTTATTAAGATCACAGGGTATTGTGTGATAACCGCGCGGACACCCCTCAAATCGTAATAAACGTTATAAGCCGTCCTGCTTTATTACTGTAAGTCTAAAGTCACAAAACTGACCAATTACATAGTCCCAAAGAAAAGAAAATTATCATTTGGGTATCGTGAGCGGTCGTTTCTGCTCGAACGTACCCTACCAATAGGCCTAATAATATGCATTTTTTTCTTTGGATTTTTTAAAAGAGTAAAATACTACAACTCCATTTCATTCTATTGCTGCAAATTTAATTATATTTAGTTAAATAGTTTATTATACTATCAAGTCATTTATGTTGTTTTACAAGTCAGGTTGATGAAAGCGAAGCGCCTTGTCGTAAATTAGAGCGTTTGTTTACACTGTGCATAGAGGCGTTGAACGGAGCTGACGTCACTTCGCCCCAAGCTATACCACCGGACGTCCCAAAAACGAAACAAAATGGCTGCCCCCAGTTAGCAGGAATAATCACGGATTTTTATTAACTCTAAAATTACGCGTTTTTCATTTCTTAAAGTATCAGTATGTGTAGGTCGTCCGGGTATGCATCTTTCCAAAACACCAGGCTCATATTTGAGTTGATCCTCCCTTTAAAGGGACATTCCTGAGTTTGTTGCATTGTAAGATGTTTCCGACTAATAAAATATTTCTACGATTAAACTTACATATTAAATATATTTTCTTATTTAGAATATCAGTGTCTGTATATTCAATGTATTTCTGGTCATCTTAATCTTTACAAGAAGCCCAAATTGGATTTTGTCTTCAAATAATTTCGTACGTACGAAAAAATGTTTAGGAAATAAAATGAAATTTAACCTAATACAAATATTAGAACGATCAGAAACACGTTTAATGTACAGCCCCTAATATTTTATGCAGAAAAATATATTTCATATGTAATTACAATCGTTAAATATTCTCCGTTAGTCGATAACATCTTAAAAATTGCAGCAAACTCAGAAATGTCCCTTTAATAAATGTATAGATACTGTGCTCTTTACAGATAACACTGCAACATCCCCATTCAATTCATTTCACTTGACATAGACATTGTTTTTATATCAATGATTATTATGTCTTAATTATTCGGAGGAAACCCCAAGATCTCGGACATGGATGATCCAAATGTTTGTTAACTCACACGTTTAGTCCATTAAAATATTAAAATGATATATACCGGTATGTAACGTAATAAATTTCATTTCACATTATATTCTGATTTCTGTATTGAGTATTCTGTATTTAGTTGTATCCGACTGTTCCATTATTTACCACATGTATTATTCAAGGTAAAAGGCAGGTAACATGCTCAGTCATGTCTTGTGTTGTTTTAAGGCGTCTGCGTTATTAGACGTCTGACTTTTGGGAGGACATCGGCCAGGCATGACTGACGTAGGGTCGATCCACTTCAGTGGCTTTCCAGTCGATTCGTCCACTGGACAATTCGTCCACAGACGATTCGTCCACCGGACGATTCGTCCACGGTCGATTCGTCCACTCACCTCGGACAATTCGTCCACTCGATGACTGCATTTTTTTCAAATATATTAATAGTTATTTCTTTGACATTGTAATCGTTTCTTAACATTATTTTGTGTATACTATAACCAAAAAAGTAAAATAGAGTTAGAATTCAACATTACTATCCAGTTTTTATTAACTGTTTGTATTCATTATTATGCGGATGATTCGTCCACTCGCTCGTACACAATGTGGTAAATAGGTAATGCAAGCCTCCGCGTCGGAAGACTTTATTACCCCCCCCCCCCCCCCCCCGTCATGTTCTCCTTCAATGGCGTAAATTCTATCCACTGTACCCTCCCTCGTCACGTTATGCCTAATAACCTCGAAATAAAATAAAAACGTGTTGTCTTCAATTCCAATTTAATTAAATGTACATTAAAAAACAATTCAACAAACCATAGTTTGACACCCAATAGCCGATGTATTTTTTGTGCTGGGGTGTCGTTAAACATTCATTCATTCATTCCGTCCATACAGGTAGTTAGCGGTGCGGCTTTGAAATAAGGCGTGTTGTTTTAGACGCTACTGGATCCAACTTGGTGAAACAAGCTTAAGCAGTAATGAGCCTGCATTGCTAATTACTTCACAATATCACAATAGAGGACACCTGTACACTTACCACGTTGAAAGGGAAGGACTAAAGATTATCTTTACTGGGCACATTGTACTAAAAACATCCTACGACATGTAGCGTGAAAGGCGTACATTATAGAAACAATAACCGAATAAATAGAAACGCCAAAGAATTATGTCTGCAGAGCATTGTTACAAAAACATCAACCAAGCGTAATCTAATGCAATATAATTTATTTTCACCTTTGTAAATTTATGACACAGCAAAAAAAATATGAGGTAATAATGGACGAAATAAAAACCCAGTGGACGAATCGTCCGGTACTGATTTTTTTTAGTGGACGAATCGTCTCGAGTTCCTCAGTGGACGAATTTTCAGTGGACGAATCGTCCGTGGACGAATTGTCCAGTGGACGAATCGACTGCATCCCCTTCAGTGCACTCACATGCTGTTTCCCAACTAGTGATCACTATCTACACATAAGTAGGCCCTACGTGTTTATTCCTGTCTGTGGTAAGATGCATATAAAACGTCTCATATTGATGATCAAAAAGCGGTAGCCCATGTGTCGGTAACAATACCTAGATACTAGTATATTAAAATAGCAGCATGCACATCTATTTTAAATGACGTAGATAAATCAGTTGGTTACAATTGGTTACATTTTCAGTAACATATATAAAATAATAATTTACATTTAACATTTTAGCATTTACTTTCAAATTCGTTAAATAGTAAACCACACCATAAGAAAATGCACACAATTGTAAAGTATATTCATGTAATTAATTATTGCGAACCAAGGATGCAGTATTATGTATTTTTTATAAAGTTTGATTTTATTTTAAACCAAAAACGTAATTACGTGCCTTTTTCTCTGTAAAATATTGAATAGTAAAAAAACAATAATAAGAAAAGATGCAAGCAGCAATGAGCTCTTGTAGTAAGTTTTGTTTTACAACATGGTATTAACACTTACCAAATATGGGAATGCGTGTTTTCTCTGGGTCGCCGTATGCAACTTCTACCCCTTCAGGAATACTGCCTATAGGTATGTTCACAGACTGTCTCGCCACACCCTCACCTCGGCTGGACTGGCGGCTTTCTCTCCCGATAGCACTTAAACTTTTCCTTACAGGGTAGGCCGTTTCACTGGCAAGAGGGCGGCCCGAAGGTTGGGAGCTGGGCCTCTCCCCCGCGCGAGACACCCCTCTCACATCCATGTTGCCTGGGTTGCTCATTCTGGAGAGGGGGTGCTGGATTTCAGGCAGAAGACCAATTTTCCCATTAAACTGGCTGCCAGGCCGAGACACTCCGACCTGCGACATGTTTCTTCTCTTACCACGTTTTATAAAGTTATTTGGATGAAGTTTTGTTCTTTTAAAATGTTAAATCCTGGAATAAAAAGAAATCTGTAGTACTCTTTTAACGGCCAACACCGGATCCCGTCCAGCTACCTATAAGCCGTCTCGAAATCAAACAACGGGTTGCCATGAACGACGTTCGCCCGGTAACCCAACGAGTAGTGATTAATTTGTGAATTGTAACGACATCCGAACCCGTGTGTGTACAGATTTAGTTCTACTTGAATGCGAACACTGATTTTCCGATCGAAGCCTCATGTGTGATCACACAAAGAAGAGAGCCGACTAGGCTATTTAAGAACAAGAGACTCCGGTAGCCTTCTTTGTTCCATCTATTTTAACACAGGCCGCTTCAATCTAGACGGGTATTACAATAGATAACAGGTTTTTAGCCAGTATACTGGTTTGTTTGTAGCAGTTTGTGTAGCTGTAACCGAATGGAACGAGACATAATAAAACGGTTAAAAATTAATATATGTTATTTAAAGAAAATGTTTTGGTTTCGAATTTGCTTTTCCCAGTGCTGAAAGTTTCGGAATTTTTAAACACAAGAAACAATGTTTGTCTCCCCAATCAAATAGGCTACATTTTTGATTCGAGCAGCGAGCAGTTAATAGTGATCCCAGGGCTGCCTCGGCGTTTTCGCTAAAACATCTTAAAGGGACATTCCTGAGTTTGCTGCAATTTTAAAGATGGTATCGACTAACAGACTTTTTAACGATTGTAATTACATATCAAATATATTTTTCTGCATAATACATTAGTGGGTGTATATTAAACGTGTTTCTGATCGTAGCAAACTCAGGAATGTCCCTTTAACAATGCAATTTGGTTTTGGGGGTGGGGGGATGGGGTATTAAAAAAGGTAGGTTTATAAAGGTTAACTTTAATGGATGCGTACTGGTGAACTCTCGTTTTAATTTTAATCTGTAACGGTGTGGTATGACATACGGAAATACTTAATCGTAGCCAGCAGGATGTAACATCTCGCGAAATGCGATTTTAAGCTACGCCCTTTTTCGTAAGCCACGCCCTATGTCACAAAGGAGTCTGCTGTTTTTTTCCGGGAAATAAACATAAATATGAACGAGTAGGCCTAATTCCCTAGTAAATTATGCCAAATATAGATCTGTGTTATTGTAACGAGCATTTAATAAAATATTAAGTAATACAAATCAGTTTTATAACTGAGCGTTTTTCAATGTGTTTTTTTTCTTCTAATCTCAGATCTGTATGTTTTGACGTACCTACGTAGTCCGATACACCTGCCGTCAACTCGGCAACTCAGTTTATGACAGATGTATCAGACTACAAACAACGCTGCATAGTTCATCGTTTGTAAACGTGACACAATATTAATAATACGTGAATAATATAATATATCGCATAGTTTTTAGTTTAGTTTTTTTTGTGTTTTCTTTTTTTTTTGGGGGGGGGGGGGTAACGCCTGTATCAGATATGTAAACATGAATATATATATACAGTATATGTAAAAATTAATATAGGCCCTATAATCGTGGGTTAATTCATTATCTACCACCAACAGGTAAGGTGTGGTACATGATATTTGGCTAATGTCAGGGCTTTAGATTGCACCAAAGCTGCACATACTATATATACTGGGGGTAGTTTTTGCAAAAATGATAAACTTCAGATTTCAATTTTATCAGGGTAGATTTTCCATTTTATATGTAATGTTAATTGCAGCTAAATAAATGCCTTCTTATGCAGACACTGAAAATTAAATATGAATATGATGGATTAATCCATTATCTAAATGATCAGGGTATATTTACAATTTGTTATTTGTAATTTTCATTTTCTGTTTTTGTAAAAGTGGGGCGGAACATAGCCCAGTGGATTAAGCATTCACTTGATGTGAGGTCGGTCTGGGGTCAATCCCCGTCGGTGGACCCATTGGGCTATTTCTCGTTCCAGCCAGTGCTCCACAATTGGTGTAACAAAGGCTGTGGTATGTACTATCCTGTCTGTGGGATGGTGCATATAAAAGATCCCTTCCTGCTAATTAAAAAGAGTAGTCCATCAGGTTTCCTTTCTCTATATCTATGTGGTCCTTAACCATATTTCTGACGCCATATAGCCAGAAATAAGAATGTGTTGAATGCATCGTTAAATAAAACATTTCCTTCCTTCCTTCCTTTATTTTTGTAACAATATACTGGGTATGTGAATAACCTTACTGTATGTTTCCTATCCATGCTAGGAATAGTTGTAGGAAAATCAGACACTTAAGAATTTAATAGGCTGGATTTTAGAGTACCTTAACCACTGACAGTACAAGATCATCCACTGAGGGTACTTTTTCCTTAATATGGTATATTAATTTATGTATTTGTTAGCTATTGATTTATCATTCCATCCAGTGCACCACGACTGGCATATCAAAGGCCATGATATGTACTACCATGTCTGTGGGATGGTACATATAAAAGATCGCTTGCTGCTAATCGAAAAGAGTAGCCCATGAAGTGGCGACAGCAGGTTTCGTCTCTCTATATATCTGTGTGGTCCTTAACCATATGTCTGATGCCATATAACTGTAAATAAAATGTGCTGAGTGCGACATTAAATAAAACATTTCCTTCCTCCCTTTATTTTTGTAAAAATATACCGGGTATGTGAATAACCTTACTGTATGTTTCCTATCCATGCTAAGAATAGTTGTAGGAAAATGGCACTTAAGAATTTAATAGGCTGGATTTTAGAGTACCTTAACCACCGACGGTACAAGATCATCCACTGAGGGTACTTTTTCCTTAATATGGTACTTGTATATTAATTTTTGTATTTGTTAGCTATTGTATATTTCAGCTAAGTAAACACCTTCTTATGTAAACACTAATAATTAAATATGTATATCCATTATCTAATTAATAAGGGTAGATTTTCAAATTATAAGAAAAAATGTTTTCTCTATTTTTATTATTATTATTTTTTAATATTTGTGAATAACCGTACTTTATGCTTACTATCAGTACTAGGGATAGTTCTAGGAAAATGAGACACTTAAGATTTCAATAGAGTGGATTTTATAGTACCGAACGACCGAGGTACAGTATCATCTACTGAGGGTACTTTTCCCAAAATATGGTATATTAATTTACTTATTTGTTAGCTAATATATATTTCAGCTAAGTAAACACCTTCTTATATAAACACTAACAATTAAATATGTATATGATGGATTAATCCATTATCTAAATGATCAAGGTAGATTTCCAAATTATAAGAAAATATTTTTTTTTTTTTTTAATTATTATTAAAAAATATATATATACATGTATGTAAATAACCTTACTGTTGTGTTTACTGTCAGTGCTAGGGATAGTTTTAGGAAACTGAGACTCTTAAGATTTCAATAGAGTGAATTTTACAATACCTAACTACCGATGGTACAATATCATCCACCGAGTGTACTTTTTCCTTAATATGGTATATTAATTTATGTATGTGTTAGCTATTGATTTCTCATTCCAGCACGACTGGCATATCAAAGGCTGTGGTATGTACTACCCTGTCTGTGGGATGGTGCATATAAAAGATTCCTTGTTGCTAATCGAAAAGAGTAGCCCATGAAGTGGCGACAGTGGGTTTGCTCTCTCTCTCTCTATCTGTGTGGTCCTTAACCATATGTCTGATGCCATATAACCGTAAATAAAATGTGTTGAGTGCATCATTAAATAAAACATTTCCTTTCTTTGTTAGCTATTGTATATTTTATCTAAGTAAACACCTTATGTAGACACTAATAATTAAACATGTATATGGTGGATTAATCCATTATCTAAATGATCAGGGTAGATTTCCAAATTATAAGAAATTATTATTATTATTATTATTTTTTTTTTTTTTTTTTTTTTAAATATATGTGAATAACCTTACTGTATGTTTAATATCAGTGCTAGGGATAGTTCTAAGAAAATGAGAAACTTAAGATTTCAATAGGGTGGATTTTATAGCACCTAACTACCGGGGTTACAAGATCATCCACCGAGGGTACTTTCCCCAAAATATGGTATATTAATTTACTTATTTGTTAGCTAATATATATTTCAGCTAAGTGAACACCTTTTTATATAAACATTAACAACTAAATAAGTATATGATGGATTAATCCATTATCTAAATGATCAGGGTAGATTTCTATATTATTAAGAAATTATTATTATTTTTTTATATTATTATAATTTAAAAAACAATATATGTGAATAGCCAAATGCCAATTTGGATTCAAAGTGTGCACAATTTGGTGCACGTCAATAATCTACTGGGTGCCACCCCGGGACCCTTGAATAAAAATCCAACATGGCGGACAAAATGGTGGCCAAATCAGGGAAATGGCTATAGCTTGCTTATAAATTGACAGATAAACAACAATTATTGCATCTATTCTATGGTTTTAGGAGCCAAGGAGGGCACTGGTACTATAAAAATTCAGATTTAAATAAATGGGCCATGTAATATGGTGGTTCAAATTGAGAAAATGACAATAACTTCCTTATTATTCGGTACTATAATGTAATTCTTGCATCTAACCCATGGTTTTAGGGGTCATGGAATACGATGAAAGTAGTTCAATTCTTCTATACAAGTTAATTTTAATTAATTCAAGATGCCAACCAATACAGGCAATGTACGTAAGGAGATGGAACTGTTAAAAATAAAGTGCCACTGTATATTTGTAAAATGATTAACACAGTCATTAAAAAAAACTTATGGGTTTAAGATAATCAATTAATAATAATAAAATAATTTGACAGATGTAAAGATGAAGTTTGTTTTGTTTAACAACACCACTAGAGCACATTGATTAATTAATCATTAATCATGTCAAATGTTTGGTAATTCTGACTCGTATAGTCATCAAAGAAAACCCGCTACATTTTTCTTAATGCAGCAAGGGATCTTTTATATGCACTTTCCCACAGACAGGAAAGCACATACCATGGACTTTGACCAGTTGTGGTGCACTGGTTGAAATGAGAAAGAACCCAATCAGTTGAATGGATTGACAGATGTAAAATGCATTGTAACATTATTTTACAGTGACCTTTTCTTGGCCAATAGAATGTAAGATCTCTGGTAGTGTTGTGCGTGGTGTAGTATGCATGATGTAATTTTGTTAATTTGCAACAATGTGATATTATTTTAGGTGGCATAGTACTTGCTGCGAACCCTGTACCTACCAGCATGTAGTCCAATGGCTTAACCACTGCGCCACCCAGGCCGGTTACACACACACACACACTCACACACAGACACACACACACGTACGTATGTGATGTATGTATATGTGTATATGTATGTATTTATGTATGTATGTATGTATATGTATATGAAAGGTAAATGAACCTTCAGTGGTACTTTATTCAAATCTATTTAATAAAAATCATACTTTAAGAAATAAAGAAATAGAAATCTACTCTGATCACTTAGATAATTGATTAATTTTGTGTCTACAAAAGTAGATTTTTACTTTTGAGGAAATAGACATTAGCCAAGAAGTGTGTAATTTTTTAAACTGGGAACTGGGAAACTATTAACGTGCCCCTATCCACAAGGGTTCAGGCACGCCCGCCCCAGATTCAGCCTCTGACTTCGCCAGTGACCGACTCCGGGGCGGTTTTTTAAACTACATCAGTGGACGACTTCATGTGTACTTGGTAGTGAGATAATGTATTTATAATCCAACCTACTGAGGACAATTGTTATTACAAATAATTAAAAGTAGTGGACATTTTTCTAATCGGTTTGACCTGTACTCATTTATACAGTAATTAGTTTAAATTATATATTCTGTAGTTGTTGGATGGTTTTTGTTGTTGTTTGTTTATTTGTTTATGAAATTAAGTTGTACAGACGTGCATTACAATTTTGACGTTTAGATAACCATAACCACTGGTGTAAAATTCATCAAAATATCTGCAGGATTATCCCACAGAGAAGAGGACGGTATTCTTTTGTCCAGCTTCCTCTAGGTGCATTGCAATTGTGTACTCGGAGCCAGGAGCCAGTTTTCTTTTGCTCGGCTCCTTATTGGAGTACATGCTGGGCCATTAATTGGGGGCGGCTGCATTGTTATCATTAGTCAATGCACCCTATGTACTGTTGCGGTTGTGCATGCTGTCTGTTTGTAAACCCTAGTTTGGTGTCGAGGTTGTTCATAATGTTCTACGTCCCTATTCTAATGTAATCCAACGGCTATTCAAAGCCATCCATCCCCCTATCCTTGGATTATAATGAAATATAAGGAGGGGGGGGGGGGGGGTATGCTAGCCTAGCTAGCTATTTTGAAGGGTATTCCCTTATAGTGTAAGTATTGGTTAAAAAGCCTAGTGCTTAGCATATCTTATTAGCAGCAGAAACAAATATCTATTAAGAAATAAGGTAGACTACTGATGGTAAGAAAAATTTACGTAAGCAACTTTATACGTCATGACTAATGGAATTTACACGCTCCCACCTGAGATCCCCCCGACTATAGTTTCCCACTTATCTGTTATGAAGATTACATGGCTAGTTAATATCTAATAAATTGGACTTACTTAATTTCTATCTGGTTTTCTCATTTCTTATCTATATCTTCGCCTTCAACCCTAAATAACTCACCTTATTTTGCTGTAATAGAGTTTGTATTTGCTAGTACATGGTGCAAGTGCAGAAAGCAAAGTCGTGAAGATTATTTACAGTATTGCGGTGTCCAATTAAGAGCAACAAATACCTAGAAAAAAGAAGAATTAAAACATATATATATATATATATATATATACAAATTATACTATTTATATTTTATATTTATACTATAGTAGTAAGGTCGTTTGTCAATTAGTCATGATTTGTTGTCCCCTCACCCCTGATTCCCCGTGATAGAGTGCATAATCGAAGGTCGAGTGCATAGGGTCGCTGCTCCATCCAAGGAACTCACAGGCGGTGTGTGTGTGTGTGTGTGTGTGTGTGTGTGTGTGTGTGTTGCAAAGTCATCCGTCGCTAATTGGTTGTTATGTTAACCATTCCACCGTTGACACCCCCCTCGCTGCTCCACCCAAGGGGTGTACAGGTGGGACGGAGTTGCTATAAAACCTAAATTTGATTACAGTCGTACGTCTTAGATTACTTGTCAACCATCCACCGTTGATCCTCCGGGCTGGAGTGCATAGTCGAGATTGAAAAAAGAAAGAAAGAAGTGTTTTATTTAACGACGCACTCAACACATTTTGTTATTTACGGTTATATGGCGTCATACATATGGTTAAGGACCACATATTTTGAGAGGAAACCCGCTGTCGCCATTACATGGGCTACTCTTCCGATTAGCAGCAAGGGATCTTTTATTTGCGCTTCCCACAGGCAGGATAGCACAAACCATAGCCTTTGTTGAACCAGTTATGGATCACTGGTCGGTGCACTCAGGGTTTGGAGTCGGTATCTGGATTAAAAATCCTATGCCTCGACTGGGATCCGAACCCAGTACCTACCAGCCTGTAGACCGATGGCCTGCCACGACGCCACCGAGGCCGGTCTAGTCGAGATTGAGTGCTTATGGTCGCTTCTTCATCCGAGGGACGTACAGGCGGGTGGTGTTAAAGGGACATTCTTGAGTTTGATGCATTGTAAGATGTTTCCGACTAATAAAATATTTCTACGACTAAACTTACATATTAAATATATTTTCTTATTTAGAATTACAGTGTCGGTATAGTCAATATGTTTCTGGTCGTGTTAATATTTATAAGAAGCCCAAACTGGATTTTGTCGTCAAATAATTTCGTACGTATGAAAAAACAATATTTTAGGAAATAAGATGAAATTTAACCTAGTACAAATATTAGAACGATCAGAAACACGTTTAATATACACCCACTAATATTGTATACAGACAAATATATTTGATATGTAATTACAAACGTTAAAACGTCTCTGTTAGTCGATAACATCTTAAAAAGTGCAGCAAACTCGGCAGTGTCCCTTTAAGTAGTAGCTAATGGTTATTATGTCTTGCGCTATGAAGATTAATTTTTTTTTTTTTTTAGGGTGTCAGGAGCCCTTTGAGGGTGCCACCGTCCCCCACCCCGCCCGCAATCAACCGAGTTGGAGTGCATAGTATCGTAGGGTCGCTGCTCCGTGTCAGTTGAACGCTGGTGGGACGAGATGTTGATGGCATCTAGAGTTTAGGTTTGGTGGACTGGACGAATTGAAATATGGCTTTAAAAATTTCCTGTTTATGATGTTTACCTGGGTTAAGTAGTGAGTTAGGGGTAATTATGGTGGCAGGGTTGGTTTTAGTTAGTGTCTCTAGCATTATTTTTCTGTGATTATGGTGCAGTGTGCAGTCCAGAAGATAATGTTTCATATCTTCTGGAGTGCCGCACTCACAGTTAGTACTTTTATAGGTTATTTTAAAGGAACAGCTATTAAGTTGCATTGATTTCCCTATTCGAAGTTTAGTAATAGTTTTATCTATATAAGAGGTTAGATATTTAGGTCTTAAAGAGTTAACTATTGGTTTAATATTATAATGCCATGTATTAGGTGTTTGGTCCCAGCTTTCTTGCCTTTTGTTAATGTAGTGTTTCTTAGCTTTGGACATAGTTCGTTGATGCCTAATGGAAGTGTTTTAATTCTGTTGGTGATTGATAGTGCTGTGTTGGCTCCGTAGTCTGCTATTTCATTGCCAATTATTCCTACGTGAGCTGGGACCCATTCAAAGACAACATTAAGTTTTAGTTAAAATATTATATTTATAGTATGAAAATACTTAACAAGTCTTCATATTAATGTTATAAAAACATATTGCAAAATAAATTTCAAATAGAAAGATACATTTATTTTAAAAACTGTGAATATGACAAATTTAATGAATGCTGGGGAAAGTGGTTTAATCTTTTCAGTATTGACGAATAACATCAAAAACACCATCTTCTTTAACTATAGGTTAGGACCCTTTCCTTTGGTTTCTTTGCTTATTGCTTTTTATTTACAAAAATACCGTAACTTGTTTATAAATTTATAAACTTTTATAAATCTTACATCCACCATATCTACTCGTAACTGCTTCTTCTCTATATGACATTAAGTGTGGATATTAACTGGTAGACACTATTTTGCTTCGCTTGTTAAATGTTATTGTTTTTTTAATTAGCCTGAACCCCATAAACAAATTGTTTCTTTCTCCCCTCTGTCTTTTCTGTCTTTCTTTCCTTTTCTTCCCTATTTCTCTTCTTTTTTCTTTTTTTCTTTTTTTTTCTTTGACTCTCAGATCAAAATCATTTCAGATAATTATGGGTGTACATATACATTAATAGAGTATGACTATGTTTTGAAAGTATATATGAAGTATTGGTATATGTAATATGAATGTACATATGTATGTATGTATGTATGTATGTATGTATGTATGCATGCACTACGTATGTATAACTATATGTAAATATTATGAAATGTAAAACAATGATTCAAGGCACCCCAACTTTGACATTGCCAGTGATCTGGGGACAATAAATAATTTTAAAAAAAAGATATAAAAAAAAAAGTTTCAGTTGGTTTATTTCGTTGAGTACACTATGGATAGCTGCTATTATGTCTGGTAGATTTATTGGTTTGAAGTGACTGTATAGAGCTAAGACTATCAGAGAAGATGACGCGTTTAGTATATTTTTGAGTTTTAATCCAAATGAGAGCTTCATGTATGTATGGCTGTCAGTTGTGTATACTAAAAAGTTGTCTGTTGTGTATACTGACAAGTTGTCCGACAGCCTAGCATATTTAACTAATTTTGAATGTCTGGATAGTTTTTCTTCTACAATTGCAAAGCCAACCCTACCGTTATCTGGATTTTTAGAGCCATCTGTGTAAATATGGATGTGCTCGGGATAGTTTTCATTAGCTGCGGCTTCGAACAGGATTTGTTTTAAAGGTGTGTGGCAATCTGTTGGCTGATTGACATGATATAGTCTCACTGGAGTGTTATCTATTCCTACTTCGATTTCAATTTTGTTAGCTTTAGTGGCGAAAGAATCATTAAGGTTACGATTAGTTTTAAATGCCTGTCCTGGTTTAGCTATTATAGGTGTGAGTTCCTGAACTGGGTGGTCTAGTTTAAGAGAATGGATTTTGAGATGATAATTAAGATGTTGAAAGTTACCGCGACATTTTAGTGGCATAATATTAAACTCGACTTCTAAACTTTGTCCACTGGTGTTAGATGGAACTTTAGCTATTATTCTAAGAGCTTGATTTTGAATAACATCTAATTTATGTAAAAGCTTGGGGAAGGCGCAACTGTAGGCCTGGGCTCCATAATCTATTCTGGAGAGTATGCATGCTTTGTAAACTATAAGCATAGCCTCTGTTTGCGCTCCCCAGCTTGTACCTGAGATGGCTCTTAATACGTTTAGGAGTTTTTAAAAGAGTGTTTAACTATGTCATTGATATGATCACTGAAAGTTAATTTTGAGTCAAAGGTTACTCCTAAGAATTTAAAAAATTTTACTCGTGGAATTATTTTGTCGCCAGATTTTAGTTGGTGGCTATCTGGTTTATTGGTTTTATTAAAGAGCATATAGACAATTTTAGTTTTTGAGAGTTTAATGCCCCAGTCCAGGGCCCATTTATTTAGCCTATTCATATCAGCCTGCATTTTGGTAAAAAGAGCTGAAGTAATAATGCTGTGTTTAGTGGAGAAGCCTTTCCTACTTTTTCATTAGCATTAAGTGATTTAGTTATATCATTAATAAAGATGTTGAATAAGGTTAATGAGAGGACCGAACCTTGTGGCATGCCATTTATTATTTCAGTTCTATCTAGTGACCGTTTACTCTAATTGAGATTGATCTGTTATGGATGAAGTTGTCAATAAAATTAAACTTATTACCTTTGATTCCGTTACCTTGGAGTTTGTTTAATAGATCTTGGCGCCATACCATGTCAAAGGCCTTTTCAATGTCTATGAAGATTGCTAAAACTTTATGGGATTTTCTAAACGCATCGTTAATACTATTTTGTAATCTAACTATTTGATCTATTTGATCTAGAGCGTTTATTTCTAAATCCGCTTTGTACATTAGTTATTAAGTTATTTTCAAGTAAGAAGTTGTTGAGACGTTTGTTAATAATAGTTTCTAGAGTTTTACACATGTGGGACGTGAGTGTTATCGGTCTGTAACTGCCCGGGAGGGCATGGTCCTTTCCCGCTTCAGGGAAAGAAAGAAAGAAATGTTTTATTTAACGACGCACTCAATACATTTTATTTACGGTTATATGGCGTCAGACATATGGTTAAGGACCACACAGATTTTGAGAGGAAACCCGCTGTCGCCACTATATGGGCTACTCTTTCCGATTAGCAGCAAGGGATCCTTTATTTTCGCTTCCCACTGGCAGGATAGCACAAACCATGGCCTTTGTTGAACCAGTTATGGATCACTGGTCGGTGCAAGTGGTTTACACCTACCCATTGAGCCTTGCGGAGCACTCATTCAGGGTTTGGAGTCGGTATCTGGATTAAAAATCCCATGCCTCGACTGGGATCCGAACCCAGTACCTACCAGCCTGTAGACCGATGGCCTAACCACGACGCCATCGAGGCCGGTCACGCTTCAGGGAGACTAAGGCCAGTCGTTTTTGATTAATAAGTTTACGGATCCGCCGAAGTTCATTAAAAAGTCCCGCTGGAAAAATAAAAATGCAAACCTACATTTAAAAAAAAAAAATTTACCGCCGTTCTGACCAAAAAAAAAAAAAAAAAAAAAGTAATTCAAGGGTATTTTTCCCAAAATTATACTTGTCAAATCATATTCTGTCTTTGTTAAATTATTTATTCAGAAGTACGTTGCGTTTTGACTTTGCCGTGTAGGTAGCACTATACCAATTAATTTCCGGCTGGGTCGAAGTTCGAGGTGCACCGAACTTTAGATAGAGAAGTTAACACCACAAGTCCTGTGATTGGTTATAAATGTGAGTGTGTTGGTTGTAAAAAAAAAAAAAAATTCATCTGGGCTAAAAATGTATACAATTTTAATTCATCTAGTACCACTGTGTCAAGTAGCCTTGTGCTTGGAACATGTATGGGGTACATGTAAAAAAAAGTACTAAAATTTTGTGCGAAACTAGGGGTGTTGTAAAAACATCTGGTTATACCGAAAATGAGCCATGAAAGGTACCATTTTCTGCAGTTAATACTTTGAGGTAGGGGTTGTAGTGCTGATATTTATGGGTCATAGTTTGGTTGATATATTGCATATAGTGTTTTCAAACACAAACGTTAACATGGTCGCCTATGGGATTTGAATTGGTATAGTCCAACCTGTACTGTGCGGGTGCACAGGTGCATGGCCACCATCTTGTTGTTGTTGTTATTGATACTTGCGGAAAGCGGCTATATGTCGAAATCAGAATTTCAAGTAGCAGAATTGAACAGTTTATCGTAGTATGTCAGTGTTAACTAATTCAACATCATAAATACATATCAAAAGTATAAATCAATAAGCATCTATGTGTAATACAGTATTTATATGCCTGAATGCCAAAGCAGTAAAGTTTCGCCCTTAGACCCGTTTCACCCTGGAGACCCGTTCACCCAGGGTGAAACTTTATTTATAAAGAAGTTAAAAGGGTTTAAACAAAGGGTTAAAAAAAGGTTTCTACAGGTGATTACGTAAAAAGTAGAATATTGACAATAACGTATGTTTGGTTAATCTGGTATTGCGTGTCTAACATTTCTGCCATCTCTTATACTTTCCTGTCGCCCCATACACGATTCGATAGTTGGGAAAACCTGTGACATAATTTCTTAGCCGAGTTCTAATTGGTCAAATGTATTTACCGCGCCGTATGTCACGGCGGGCCATATGTCATGCCACACCGGGTCCCGTCTCTGAATAGCCAGAGACCGGAATCGGGATAGAAATTATTTCCGGGTCAATTTGAATATTTACGGCCTAAATAAATATGAACTTTATAAATTTGTATACGCATTTCCAAATTAATGATAGTTAAATTAAACATTAAAAATTTTACGCAATTTTTGAATGGGCTGTCTAAAATAGAAACTATTAAATAAAATAAATTAACTTATGCCCTTATATAGGGGAGAAAAAGGAGTTTGGTTGGTGAGTTTGGGCCAGGGCCACAGGAAGTTATTTATCGGTTGGGAAATTCGAGAGGCATCCATCGTATTAGGAACATTGGTGTGACCCTCCGGGGGGGGGGGGGGGGGGGGGGGCGGGGCAGGTCCCCGGACAAACCTAACACACCCTACGGCCGAAACCGCCTACGCCTAAGTGTCCTACCCTAATTTCCAGTGGACGACCCCCCCCCCCCCCCCCCCCCCGACGATCCAACCGCTGTGCCCTCCAGTCTCGATTCTCCTCAAGGTTTTAAAAAGTCCAACTAGTATAGTGGCAAGATCCAACGCTGGTGCTGTCTAGAAAGGGTGATTGTATTGTATTTTGGCGATCTGTAGACAGTAGGGACAAGATCGCGCGCCGGTGTAGACAGAGCTAATTACTACATGAACCGTTCTTTTTTTCCGGAATAGACGGCATCCGGTATCGACAGAGTTTTGTTTTCCTAATAAATTAACGGTAGATGAACGGGACTTTAAAACTGTGCCGGCATCTATCTAAACCGGCATTATGTGCACACACACACACACACACACACACACACACACACACACACACGCGCGCGCGCGCGCGCGCGCGCGCACACACACACGGGCCCGTAGCCAGGATTTTGAGGGGGTGGGTGGGGAGGGGGGTCGTGTAGGCGCGAAACCCCCGAGTTGCTATGGGGACGCCGGGGGTATATTGAAAAAAAAAGTCACCGGTGGGGGGTCGACCGACCTCCTATTGGCTACGGGCCTGACACACACAAAGTTTATAATATATATATATATATATATATACTCTTCAAAAGAAGAAACGCAAAACCACATTGTCGTAACATTTTGGAGAATTGATTTAATTATTGAATGGTGAGTCCGATAATTACCAAATGTTGCAGGATTGTTCACAATTCACTCTAGTCCATTGTGAGTAAGTGATAGGACACACCACCAAGGTCAAGGTCATCTGGAGTCAATACCGGGTGTGGCCTCTGCGTGTGTTGACAACTGCCTGGCACCGCCTGCCCATTGAAGCAACCAGAGTACGGATGACGTCCCGGGGGATGGTGGCCCACTCGGCCTGCAAGGCTGCTGCCAGCTCGGGCAGGGTCTGGGGCTGTGGTTGTCGCTGTCGGAGGCGTCGGTCCAACTCGTCCCATAGATGCTCAATTGGGTTCAAATCCGGTGATGTCGATGGCCAAGGAAGGACATTAATGTTGTTGTTCTGTAGGAAAGCCGTTGTGAGACGTGCTGTGTGAGGCCTGGCGTTGTCATGTTGGAACACTGCGTTGGCGTTGGCCATAACTGGAACGATGTGTGGCCGGAGGATCTGGTCAATGTAGCCCTGTGCATTCAGGTTGCCCTGCACGTGGACCAGGTCAGTTCTGCCAGTGTGTGAGATGGCTGCCCACACCATGACACTACCCTTGCCGAATCTGTCCACTTCCTGCACGCAGTTTGCCGCATAACGTTCACCACGACGCCTATACACGCGACATCTTCCATCATGACGTCGGAGCAGAAATCGGGACTCGTCACTGAACCACACCTGTCTCCATCGCAGTTGAGGCCATTGTCGATGAATCTGGCACCACTGCAGTCGGAGTCGACGGTGTTGTGGTGTTAAGATGACACCTCGAACTGGACGACTGGCACGAATTCCTACCTCACGTAGGCGGTTCCGTACGGTCTGGTCGGATATCCTGCGCAAACCTGGTATTGCTGCGGCTGTGGAGGTGGCAGTAGTCAATCGTTCCCGGAGGTGGCGTACCCGGATGTAGCGGTCCTGCCTGGGGGTAGTGACCCGTGGTCGACCGGATCTAGAGAGGTCACGTGTTGATCCATGTTGCTGGTAACGGTCCCACAGTCTGGAGATGGTGCTTGGGGACACATGGAATGCCCTGGCAACGGCCGTTCTGGATTCGCCTGCGTCTAGTCGGCCGATGGCATTGTTTCTCTGCGGTTCACTGAGACGTGGCATGTCCTTGATTGTCAACTGTCGGCCAGATACAGAGGCCAGGCAAGCGAACACCCTGCACTTTTATACTGTCGGTGTTCATGTTGCACGTGCAGACAACGCACGTGCAGTGGTGACATGGTTTGCACGTGGCTGCGTTTTTGCGAATATTAACATTTTGGAACTTTATTGTACAGTAGCTGCGTTTTTATCGAATGTAACCGTGGGAATGTGTTTGGGACATGCAATGACCTTATATTCACAAAGCATGAACCGGTAGGAAACATAAAATCGGAGTTATAACCCATTTGTACCCTTTTGCGTTTCTTTTTTTGAAGAGTAATATATATATATATATATATATATATATATATATATATATATATATATATATATATATATATATATACACGCACGCACGCACGCACGCACATGCGAAAATTAATATAAAAGTGGTATAATTTCGTTATTTATGATCGTATCACAGTACAATTTGACATGAGTATGTGACAATGTTCTTGCTATGGACTGACGGCAGTGGAGGCGTTTTCGTCACCAAACAGCATCGCACGAGGGCGCTGAAATCAGTACCTTGTGTGGCCACCAGCAGCAGCAAACACTGCGGACATCTCCTTGGCATAGACTGAATGAGTTTCTGAATCTGGGCACGTGGAATCCTAGCCCATTCTTCCTGCAGTGCATGTGACAGTTGCAGAAGCGTCTGAGGCTCCGGGTCACGCTGGCGTACACGTCTGTCCAGTTCGTCCCATAGATGTTCAATGGGGTTGAGATCTGGCGATCTTGATGGCCATAGCAGCACATTAATGTTCTCTCTGTCGATCCAAAATAGGAACATGTGACGGCGAAGAATTTCACCCCGGTAGCGTACAGCTGTCCGGTTGCCTTGTACGAACACAAATTCACTTCTGCCGGTGTATGAGATGGCTCCCCACATCATGAGACTCCCTCCATCGAATCTGTCAACTTGGGCGACACAGTTGTTGGCAAAACGTTCATTGCGGCGTCTGTAAACACGTTGTTGTCCATCACGTCGCTGTAGAAGAACGCGACTCGTCGCTGAACCATACTCGCCGCCAATTTCCCCAAGTTCCACCCCTGTACATTCGTGCACCAGCGAACACGTAAATGTCGATGTTGACGTCGCAGGACGGGGCCAACATACGGTAAACCAGCTTCTCAAAGTCGGTTCCGAATGGTTTGTGCAGACACCCTTCTCAAACCAGGTATGCGTCCAGCAGTGTTCGTTGCTGTGACAGTTCGGTGACGCAAGTGCAGAACCCGGATGTAGCGATCTTGTGTTGCAGTTGTTATTCTAGGTCTTCCACTTCTGGGCCGGTCTTCAGCTGATTGAAACTACTGGTACCTGTCCCAGAGACGTGAAATGGTGCTTTGATGGACGTTCATGTGGCGTGCGACTTCTGACTGCGATTCACCTAACTGGAGGCGGCCTATTGCAATGTTTCGATTCGGCAGGCTTAGTCTTGGCATCTTGTAACTCGTCTACGTCGAAATGGAAATGAGGCATCATTGCGAGCATTGCAGCTTTAAATACCCACCACTACCCCATTCTGTTCCCCGAGTTTCACGTGCATTCGCCAAAATCTGACCATTTCACGCCGATTTCCTGCAATTGTCGCGCAACGTGCGTTAAATTTCTTTTAGGGTGCATTTGGGCATGTTGTCCCATTCCAGGAACATAACAAACATGGTCATTCAGCAACATTGTACAAAAGAAACCGATATTTTGTAAAATCAAACACTTTTCTTCTTTCCCTATCACCTATGCGTTTCTTTTTTGACAGAGTATAT
The DNA here is from genome assembly GCF_016097555.1 of Gigantopelta aegis. Taxonomy (NCBI): domain Eukaryota; kingdom Metazoa; phylum Mollusca; class Gastropoda; order Neomphalida; family Peltospiridae; genus Gigantopelta; species Gigantopelta aegis. Next base: position 41,068,896 of record NC_054706.1, read on the forward strand.
ATACATACATATATATATATATATATATATATATATATATATATATATATATATATATATATATATATATATATATATATATATATGTATATGTACTCTTCAAAAAAAGTAGGGGAACCTGAAATATTAATGTTAATATCAACTATTAGACCGAACATACGTTTTGACCACAGTCATCCTAGTAAAAAACGTTCAGGTCTGTTTATCAACACACCGAAAAATATTCCACAGTTTGCGCATGCAGCACGCAGTTGCCCCGTACACGTGCGTGGGGTGTCATTCTCGATTTTGACAATTTCCAGGAAGGTCCATTAATCACTGTGGAACATTATTTCTGTTAATCTTTCTCATTCTGTTGATCATACAGTTGTTATTGGTTTTTTTTAGTCATTTTTATTGTTTGAATTTTGCGATTTACTGATAAAAAAACGTCAACTTTCAAATTTCACTTCTGACCACAATCGTCCTTCAAGATCTTTGGTGGTCATAAAACCTGCTGTAATACTGAACTACCGGTTGTAATGTTTGCCCAATTAATTCACTATTATCATATCACCATACCCCTCAGCTAATATACCTTACAATTTTGGCAATTGGAAATTCTTATTAGAGTTCCGCTACTTTTTTGAAGAGTATATTTAGTAAATGATATTTTAATTGCATTGTATTTTGTGTATCATAACTTATTTGATGACTTAGAAATACCTCCCTTATTTTATCATTTAAAATGTTTTTTATTTTTTAAGATGGCTGCTAACATTCCCAATGAAATATCAGTTCCTTAAAATTCCAAAGTGATCCAAGATTTTGATAACCTTGCAACATAATTAATTTTTGTTGTAACTTACTCTCAAAACCATATTAGACAACATAGCAAAAATGTACATTTATATATGTTGGGGAAAGTGACTAATTTACATAGATTAAAATGGCTGCCATATGTAATAGTATACACTTGATTGTGTACCAGTACAAGATATATTTAATAAAGAATGTTTTAAATGATTGTATTTTGTCCATAATAACTTACTTGAATACTTAGAAAGGTATCTCTTTATTTATAATATAAGATGGTTTTCATTTTTCAAGATGGCCGCCAACATTCCCATTGAAAATAACTGTTTCTTAAAATTCTAAAGTGATCTGAGACTTGGTAATCTTGTCACAGTTTATTTTTGTTGTAACTTACTTCCAAGAACATCCTAGACAACATATAAAAAAAGTAACTTGATGTAAGTTGGGGAAAGTAACTAATTTGCATAATTAAATATGGCCGCCACATTGCATATTTTTCAATGGTAATCACATGTATGTGTGCTGAAACGAGATATATTTGGTAAATGTTCCTTTACATTCATTGTATTTTGTCTGTAATAACCTACATAATTACTTAGAAAGACCTCTCTTAATTTATATCTTAAGATGGCTTTCATTTTTCAAAATGGCCACCAATATTAACCTTGAAATAAGAGTCCCTCCATAGTGATCTGAGATCTTGGTAGTCTCTATCATTTATGTTTGAAAAAATAATAAGTAAAGTATTATGTCACATTGTAGATTAATGAGTTCTACATATAATATGGTCTTACTTTTCATCAAGTAGCCTGTATTCTGAAGACAAAACCGAAATGTGTACTTCCTAATTAATTTCCATATTTTACATGCAATCATCCATTCTTTGCCAACTTCCTTCCATGTGCACCATTATGTCATAGTCTGTTTTACCAGTGCTACAATAGGCCTTTGAAATTACGCATCACTGACGGGGCAAAACCTATTTGCCCAGAAATGAGTTTTTCCATTTTCACATAATGATTATCTGTAGCATAAAATAACACAAATGTAGAGAATCCAATCACAAAGTTATCTTACCTTACACTCTGAATTATTCAGCAAATTATTAGTTTCATTCATATATAATAAAAGGCAAATAATCCACAGAAGCAGACTCGAAGAATTCAACCAATTAGAAGAATTTGCCGTCTCTAAAATCAATGCTTAAAAACAAATTATGTTCCCTAGTTAAGAAGATTCAACAATACCACCTGCTTGACAAATATAGGAAATGTCATTTATAGATGGACCTGATCCATATCCATCAAATACTGTTTATGTGACTGTTCACATTCCTGGGGTACTGCCTCATCTTACCTTTGTCCAACAAACCAATACTGAATTACAAAATGAATAACAGTTCGAAAATGATATCGCACGAGGCATTAGTTCAGATAATGTTTTGGCAACGTTGTGACTGTTCCAATGATTGGCACTTCCCAGGACAAGACATCCTTCTTACTTTTGTCTTTAGGAAAACTGCAGACTGGGTAAACCAATCTGAGCATGGGCAATACAGAATAATAGATGGCATGCTTCATGAATCATTGTTAAAACAGTGATGATATCAGGTGTTTGCAAAACGTGAGCGTTAATTTTCACCCAAATGACACCCAATATGAGCCAATAGTTGTGATGTTAGTTGTTTTTATCTAAAAAACATGAAACGATATGTACGGTCAGAATGGGATATGCAGACAAACATCTGATTATTGGCCACAGATCACAGTTATTTTCCCATTTAGTTGACGAAAATCCAGAAATGTATCTGCCATAGCGTACGAGACAGGGGGGCGGGAATTCCCCCCCCCCCCCCCCCCCCCCCCAGTGCTGGAGCAAAAATGATACAGATGCTTGGGCAAAATTTGGTAATCTGAGACAATTTTATCATATATTTCCATCGTTCTTATTTAAAATTAGTTGTAATCCATGTAAATATGTGTAGCGATTCGTTTGCAGCCCTATTATTGCTATTATGAATAAATGTTGTTTTTCAGATTCAGGCATTTTCGTTTAATTCGGGGAAAAGCCAGCCTAACCGCCTACAAAAATGGGAGCTCGTACGCCTATGGTATCCGCACAAGTAGTCTGCTGTTTGACTGTGACTGTTTTATGGTAGATAGCTTTGTAGTGGCAACAATTAGACTGAAGATGATAAGGAAGGGCATGTAGTTTGCAAGCATGTAACCTGTCAACATTGAAGATTTATCTGTGGTAATTCCAGCCCATGCAAATGTAATAATTTTATTGTAAAATGGGTGTGCGCCGGCCAGGTTTAGTGGGTGTGTTTGTTGAAACCAATATCCTGGGAAATAAAAGTGCTATAGCCACTAATGGCATTGTGACGGAACATGCTCTTAATTTTGTTTTCGCCTGTGGCGATATTAATTGTGTTAGAGGGCCGTGTGCAGTTTCATTGCACTTAGCCAGATGGGCAACGTAATACTTCTGCGCGACGGTCCTCGAGCGGTCGTCTAATACACACCCAGCTAGGTGCGGAGGTCATGTGGCCAGTAGTTACGTAATGCCCCCGCGCGACCATGGAATCTCTAGCGAACTGGCGTCAGTAAGTCTGGCGATCAAAGATAAAAATGCGTCTCTGGGAGTTGGGCATATATATCTTGATAGGGGGAGGACCGCCTTGTACCCCCAGGCGATATTCTGGTTTTATAATAAATAGCTAGTTTTTTTTTAGATATCGAGGAGAAGCAAAAAGGACGGCTCTCGGGGAACGTTGTCCTTTTGGACTTTGGTAAATATATATATTATTTCTGCTCTGTTGTATAACCTTGATGTGATTGATGTGACTTTTAAATATTTTAATACTGTATTATACCAATATTCTTTAGACAGTGTCTTCGGTCATCTGACGAAGTAAATCGTAGTCTTATTGTTCTAACATTATACGAGTATTTGGTAATATAAAGCTTAGCCAGTCATCCTAGAAGACCTAGGTAAACTGTAGGTTATTGTCTTTATTGTGATAGGTACCAGTATTAATTCTGTGTTACAAGGTTACTGAATGAGTAGTTAGGGTTAATTAAAAATTAACCAGTTAGGAATAGTGTTGTAATTCCTTTATTAATTAAGTTCCCCTAGAAGCGTTTCTCAATTTATCACACGTGTGGGTGTTGTGTCACGGTGAAGTGATTAGCATATTGTGTAAACTAGACACCTAGAGATTAACTAATTAAGTGATCAGTTCTGGGTTGTTATTATTGTTGTTATTAATTAACTACTGCGGCTGTAAATTTGTCAGCGTAGGTTAATACAGATTCCAAAGTGTATTGTGTTTTTGTTGTGTTTTCTAGTGAACTAAACGTGCTATATTATATATACTTTATATAAGATCGTATCTCTGATCATACCTAGAGACGAGCCACAGCGGGTATATACCGCCTGTTACAGAGAGATCTAATAGATATACAGTTAGGAGAGATATTTGGACAATCGTGTTTTATTCAGTGACGGGTATTATAGAATCCCCGTGACAGGAGTAGAAAATTGGGGTGCTCGTCCCGGATCTGAAACGGGACATGCATATTAAAAAAAGTATTGTTTGTAAATGGGGGCTTTATAAATTAATTTTACAAATACTAGAAGTAGCAACGTTGTTCACTAGAAAATTAATTAATAATAAGTGCGTCCTATCTAAACATGGATAAGAATTTGCTGGATAGGCCTACGCTCAGTGTAGTGGAGATTAAGCGAGCACGTAAGGCCGAGTTAGTTGAAATCGCAAGTGAGCGGGAAATTGATTTAACATCAGCTAAAACCTTAGGTGATATAAAGACAATTATTATCCAGGAAGATTTTGGTGATAGGCCTGTTATGGAAGACAGTGAGATTGTTCCAGAGATAGAGATAAATGAGTTAAGTGTGGAACAACAATTAGCTTTTTAAAAACTTGAGTACGAAAGAGAAGAACGTGCATTAAATAGAGAGAGAGAGAGAAAGAGAAGAGAGGGATAGAGAAAAGGAATATAGAGAGAGAGAAAAGGAAGATAGAGATAGAGAAGAGGAAGGGAGATAGAGAGAGGGATAGAGAAGAGAGAGATAGAGAAGATAGAGGGATAGAGAGAGAGAGAGAGAGAGAGAGAGAGAGAGAGAGAGAGAGAGAGAGAGAGAGAGAGAGAGAGAGAGAGAGAGAGAGGATAGGGATAGAGAATTCCAGTTAGCTAAATTAAAAGTGGAACATGAGTTAAAGTTGAATACTGAAGAAGTTAGACGGGAAGCCGGAAATGGGTTTAACATGTCGGAGGCTTATAGATCAGTGCCTGTATTTGACGAACAGGAGGTAGATATGTTCTTCCAACTTTTTGAACGGGCCGCTAAGCAGCTAAATTGGCCGCAGTCTAAGTGGACATTGTTAGCCGTGTCTAAGTTTAAGGGGAAGGCTAGTGTAGCTTATAATTCAATGAGTGATGAGCGAGCAAGTCAGTACGACCTAGTTAAGGCGGCAGTGTTGAGGGCGTATGAATTACGACCTGAGGATTATCGTTTATGGTATAGCGAGTTGAGAAAAACGCAGGGTCAGTCTTATAGTGAGTTTGTGGCTAAGAAGGCAGGGATGTTTGATAAATGGGTGATTTCTCATCAGGTAGAGTGATATACCGAGTTACGGGAGTTATTGATCTTACAGGACATTAAAAATGGATTACCAGTTAGCTTACGTATTCATTTAGAGGATCGTGATGTCAAAAAGATAGAGGAGGCAGGCTTAGTGGCAGATGATTACGTGTTAATACACAAAGCTCAGGCAGTACAGGGTAGCTCTTTACAACAGGGTGATAAGAAGAAATTTCAGCCAGGTTTTTCCCGGGAAAGTAACTATCGGGGAGAGTCTTCTAGTTGGTCAGCTAGTCAGGCAAGGAATGCACCTGGTGGGCAAAGTAAGGATAAACCTACATTATCAGCCAATGCACGAACTTTTCGTCCACATTGCAATTATTGTAAAAAGGATAACCATCTTGTCGGGGACTGTTTTAAAAGGAAACGCGATAATGCGCACGTGGTCGGTTTAGTAAGGTCAGCTCCGTTAGCGAGAGAGTTAATGGTTAGTCACATGGCAGAGAAAGTAAACCCGTATGTGTCCACTGGTATGGTTTGTGGTGTGAAACAAGAATTGAGTCCTAAGGCTATATCAATCTATAGAGATACCGGGTGTAGTCAGAGTTTGATCACGCAAGAGTGTTTAGCTGGTATTGAAAATTCAGATTCAGGACGTAGTTTGGCTTTAATCTCGGTTACTGGAGAAAATTTGGTTGTCAGGTTACATAAGGTTTTCTTGTGTTCGAAGTTTGTGACGGGACCAGTCATTATGGGTGTTGTGAAGGACTTGCCTTTTGAAAACATAGGAGTTTTGTTGGGTAATGATTTGACTAGTCAATGTTGTCAGCCGCAATGTGACCAATTGTTACTTGAAGACAGCCCTTTACCCATAGAAGAGTGTGAGGTTGATGATACTTGATATCCTGCGTGTGTAATGAGTAGGGCGATGGCCAGTAGGTTAGCACGAGACCCAGAGGATATTTGTGATTTGTCTGATACGTGTGTGAGCTATGAAATTGGAATGGATGAGGTTATCAGTAAAATGGTAGATAAGTCAACTGAGGAATTAAATGTGGTGGAACCTGTTGATCTCCCGCAGAGGGGAAATGAACCAGTTGTGTTTGATAGGGGGGACTTACCTTGTAATAGACAAGAGTTAATCCTAGAGCAGGGGGCTGATCCAAGTTTGTTGGCAGCTCGCACTACATTGTTAACTGAGGGTGAGATGGAGGATCAGATGTCAGGGTATTATATGGACATGGGAGTGTTAATGAATAAGAGAGTGGAAAAGGTTGTGTCTGATAGTGAGGAATGTGTGACACGATGTAGAATTGTGGTGCCCTCTAAGTACCGTCCGTCATTGTTATTGTTAGCACATGAAGACGTGTTTGCTGGCCACTTGGGGCGGAATAAAATTCATAGTAAACTTGCCTCAGAGTTTTATTGGAAGGGAATGTTTGCAGATGTCAGTAAGCATTGTATGTCATGTCATGTGTGTCAGGTTGTGGGCAAACCAAATCAGCTAATTCCTCCCTATCCCCTGCAGAAGGTTCCCATAGTTGGGGAAGCTTTTTCAAAAGTGTTGATAGATGTCGTGGGGCCATTACCGAAAACGCGTTCAGGCAACCAATTCTTGTTAACAATTATGTGTTTAACTACGCGTTTTCCAGAGGCGATTCCCTTAAGGAAGGTTACTGCGTCTGTTGTAGCTAGTGCGCTGCTTAAGTACTTCACGTACACAGGTTTACCAGGTGAAATTCAAAGCGACCGGGGTACGAACTTTATGAGCAAGTTAATCCAGCAAGTACTGTCTATGTTAGATATACGACAGATTCGTTCTGCTGCATTCCACCTTAAGAGCCAGGGCGCCACAGAACGTTTCCACCAGAGCATGAAAAGTATGCTCCGCTGCCATTGTTTCGACAATGGTACTGACTGGGACCAGTCAATTCCTTTCGTGCTGTTCGCAGCACGGGATGCTAAGCAAGAATCCTTAGGATTCACCCCATTTGAGTCTATGGGCATTCAGCCCGAGGCCCTCTCAAATTGGTAAAAGATAGTTAGTTAGACAAGGATAATGCCGAAAACCTGCTGAGTTATGTAGGGAGAGTTAGAGATAGGTTGTGGCAGGCGACCGAACTGGCTAGGAAGCATCTGAGCTATTCTCAGAGCAAAATAAAATCAGTGTTTGATAGGAAGGCTAAGAGTCGGGAATTTAAACCAGGGGATAAAGTGCTGCTGTACCTTCCCATTAAACGGGGTTCATTACAGAACAGGTATTTCGGTCCCTATGTTGTGCACAAACGGGTTAATGAGACAGGGTATGTGATAAACACTCCTGATAGGGTTAGAAAAAGTAGGTATTGTCACATCAATTTGCTAAAAGGTTATTTTGACAGACTGCCGATAGTTCCAGTGTTGCCTGTCCAAATTGAGAGTCACTCAATTTCCTGTGATGACGTCAAGACTGCAGAGATCAAATTAACCAACAGCCAGATTCTAGCAGACTTGAGTTCCTATCTACAGCACCTTGACAGCCCCCAGCGAGCAAAGCTGACTACGTTGATACAAGACAATGTTTCCATTTGTCAGGACTTTCCAACGGTTACCAATACTTTAATCCAGGATGTGCACTTGGAACCCAACGCTACACCGATTCGACAGCATGCCTATCGGATAAATCCTGTAAAACGTGCGGCACTAAAAAAAAGAGATAGATTACATGTTGGAACACGACATTCTGGAACCATCAAACAGTCAGTGGGCATCACCTGTTATTCTGATTCAAAAGGGAGATAACAGTTTCCGGGTGTGCGCTGACCTACGTCGCGTGAATCAACTCATCAAGGCAGATGCCTACCCTCTACCCCGCCTTGACGATTGCATCGACCAAGTTGGACACGCGCAATACATCACCAAATTGGACCTACTGAAGGGTTTTTATGCCATTCCGTTAACGGAGGAAGCTAAGGACATTCTGGCGATCATCACACCTGACGGCCTCTTCCAATTCCGAGTGATGCCGTTTGGTTTGAAGACTGCCCCTGCTGCCTTTCAGAGGATGATGAACCAGGTGTTATCAGACCTAGAAAATGTCAGTGTATATCTGGACGATGTGGTGTTAGCCACCGACACTTGGGATGAACATTTAACCGGGCTACAACAAATATTCATTCGCCTACAGAAAGCTAACTTGACTGTGAACCTGGGCAAATGTGAATTCGTGAAAGCTTCAGTGACCTACTTAGGTCATACTGTCGGACATGGTTGCGTCGCCCCATTGCAGGCCAAGACGCTAAGCATCAGCCAGTATCCTGCACCGACTAACCGTCGTGAAGTTCGCCGGTTCCTTGGTATGGCCGGTTATTATCGTCGTTTCTGTGCTAAATTTGCGACGGTAGCGGCCCCCATCACATCGCTGCTAAAGAAGGAAACGAAGTTCCAGTGGTCAGATGAATGCGAGAAGTCATTTAACCGTCTCAAGCAGATGCTCTCCTCGTCTCCCGTGATGGCAGCACCAGACTACCGAATGCCGTTCAAGCTAGCTGTGGATGCCAGTGACGTGGGAGCTGGAGCTGTGCTGTTCCAGGAAGACGAAAATGGACTGGACCATCCTGTAAGTTTCTTCTCCAAAAAGTTTGACAAACACCAGGTGAACTATTCCACTATAGAGAAGGAAGCTTTGGCCATGGTACAAGCTCTGAAGCATTTTCAGATCTACGTGAAATCGGCAGTGCATCAAGTGGTGGTCTTTACTGATCATAATCCGCTTACCTTCATTCACAGAATGAAAGCCACCAACCAGAGAGTTTTGAGATGGAGTCTTCTTCTGCAGGAATACCCAATTACCATTGAACATATCAAGGGCACATCTAATGTAATCGCTGATGCCCTGTCCCGAAGTTGAACGTTATGATAATGTGTTGACATTCTTGATTTCTGTTTTGTTTTTATATATTTTATTTGTATACCAGGGACTCAGAGACTCAGTGTGATTACTAGTAGTCACCTTATTATTACATGTGTTATAAATGCCCGTATGCGTCGGATAACACACCGTTTTGTTTTAATGTAGTATATTTCCCTATTCCTAGAGTAGAGGAAATATCCTTTTTGAGGTGGGGGTGTGTGACGGCACATGCTCTTAATTTTGTTTTCGCCTGTGACGATATTAATTGTGTTAGAGGGCCGTGTGCAGTTTCATTGCACTTAGTCAGGTGGGCAACTCGTTACGTAATACTTCTGCGCGACGCCCCTCGAGCGGTCGTCTAATACACACCCAGCCAGGTGCGGAGGCCATGTGGCCAGTAGTTACGTAATACCTCCGCGCGACCATGGAATCTCTAGCGAACTGGCGTCAGTAAGTCTGGCGATCAAAGAGAAAAATGCGTCTCTGGGAGTTGGGGATATATCACTTGATAGGGGGAGGACCGCCTTGTACCCCCAGGCGATATTCTGGTTTTATAATAAATAGCTAGTTTGTTTTAGATATCGAGGAGAAGCAAAAAGGACGGTTCCCAGGGAACGTTGTCCGTTTGGACTTTGGTAAATATATATATTATTTCTGCTCTGTTGTATAACCTTGATGTGATTGATGTGACTTTTAAATATTTTAATACTGTATTATACCAATATTCTTTAGACAGTGTCTTCGGTCATCTGACGAAGTAAATCGTAGTCTTATTGTTCTAACATTATACGAGTATTTGGTAATATAAAGCTTAGCCAGTCATCCTAGAAGACCTAGGTAAACTAGGTTATTGTCTTTATTGTGATAGGTACCAGTATTAATTCTGTTACAAGGTTACTGAATGAGTAGTTAGGGTTAATTAAAAATTAACCAGTTAGGAATAGTGTTGTAATTCCTTTATTAATTAAGTTCCCCTAGAAGCGTTTCTCAATTTATCACACGTGTGGGTGTTGTGTCACGGTGAAGTGATTAGCATATTGTGTAAACTAGACACCTAGAGATTAACTAATTAAGTGATCAGTTCTGGGTTGTTATTATTGTTGTTATTAATTAACTACTGCGGCTGTACATTTGTCAGTGTAGGTTAATACAGATTCCAAAGTGTATTGTGTTTTTGTTGTGTTTTCTAGTGAACTAAACGTGCTATATTATATATACTTTATATAAGATCGTATCTCTGATCATACCTAGAGACGAGCCACAGCGGGTATATACCGCCTGTTACAGAGAGCTCTAATAGATATACAGTTAGGAGAGATATTTGGACAATCGTGTTTTATTCAGTGACGGGTATTATAGAATCCCCGTGACAGGCATATAGAAACACAGCATATAGCGTAAATAATTGTGATATGTGCCCTGATATAGCCTCTAGATGTCTACCATCAACTGTTTTGAAAGCTTTCAGGAGTCCTTGAATATTATAACTGATGATGTAACAACTTCTGTACAAGAATGATCTGACATAGTGAAACTGATATACATTGACTTTGAACTAAGATACCTCACAAATTGTGATATGTAAATACAAAAAGGCGAAACAGAAGAAATATTGCTTCTGGAAAGCTGAAGTCATCCCTTTTGTCTTATAACTTAGACTTGATGCCAAGATCGGTTTGAATGTCCATGTATCTACCAAGGTACAGAACTGATTTTATACATTCAGTGGTTTCTTTTCGGTCTTGCAAGTTTGTCTTTCTTATTTTGTCCTTTCTCTAACTTGTGTGATATCACTTATAACATAAATTTTTGTGATTTTTTTATATGACACCACACATGCTGGTACAGAAATGGCCATTGTTTGTTGCGGCGTTGGTCATATCTCAACCTCCTGATAATCCTATAAAAATTAGGTTTTCTGCTGAAAGCGGTCAAAGAGATATTTAACATGGTCATACTGCTACCACGAAGCACTCATGTGCATTGTTTATAGGTAGGCTGCCATTCACAAGGACGATGTACCCTTCTTGACTGGTTATACAGATTTAAACCTGCATACGACAGACCTTCGTGGGTATATTTATAGACCGTTCTGATGGCATGCACTTGTAATATCAGGTGTTTGATGCTTCTTCTCTGCTGATAGTTTTCTTCGTTTCTTCACATATTTTTTTCCAATGCCAATTAAAGGATCAGAAAGTTTAATAACGAAGGGAGTACTTTTGAATTATGGTCGATGACAGGTATTCAAGTAAATGTCTTTATCATTTTCAGTCATGTTTACTTTCATTCTAATTATTAGTTTATATTTATGTGTTAATGGCCAGTCATTGAATTTGCATTTTGCCTACAATGTGTTTAGAAAAACAAGACAGTTTATAGGATTATGTTGTCATTTGTCAACAGTAAAGAGGTAGATTCATGTTTCGGTATTAATACATAATCTAGTTACAGATTGTTCATGCTTGCTGACAAAATAGTAAAATATCATGGTCGTAAACAAAAAATTCCACTGGATTCGTATTTATTGACCGAAAGTGCCATAGAAATGACAATCTAATGTAGAAAACAAAAGTATCCATTTGCCAAAGCTTTTTATCAGTTGGCCAACTTAAGTGGATACAATACAAAGTTAACGGTGGGCTTAATACATCATTTATGTCACTTTTGTAACTAAATAATAAATTTATAGGCTTTCTTTGACAATATTAGCAACACTAACAAAAGTACATTGTTTGTATATATGTACATTTATGTGCAATTTTGGGGAATATTGGTACCCATATATCTCTGAATGAATTTTAAAGAATAAGTGTGAATATATTTAAGTCATAGCACTAATAATTCCATGTATTTGTTCACTGAATCTTAAGAATAATTTGTCATTGTGTTTGTATATATATGAGTAATGGCGGCCATATTGAAATTATGCAAATTAGCATATTTGCGCCACCTACATCAATGTACATTTTTGATATATTGTTTACGGATGGTTCAGGGTACAGTTGCAATAAAAATCATTTATGTTGCAATTTGTTCTAGGTCAACCTTATTTTGACTGGACTAAATCCCGCCCTATAAATAATTAAAAACTCTTATACGAGACCCTTTTTATGGGTTGCAGGATTATCTCCCTTATCTGTTTTTAATCCGGGCCATCATGAACCACGAGAGGGAAAATTTACGAACACAAATTTGACTGTAAAGGTATGTCAGAGTGCAAAGCAGCCCTTTACATTTACTCGCCAACTGGCTAGTGAATGAAAAAGAAAGGAAACCCACTAAGGTCGACGACAGTAACTTTTTTTAGTACCCACGAAAATAGTGTTATATTTAAATCTGTACAAGACTTTATAATTAATAGCAAACGTTTCGATAACTAACCATTCATTATTCCTCCTTCTCCCTTCCCAACTGTGACTAAATAATATCATATCAACTATCTATTTTTATTTTTCCTTTCTTCTCTCTCTCTTCCATTCTTCTCATCTTAGCTAATTTGAATTTATTTAAATTATTATACTATTTCTGTCATCTTGATGTATCAAACTTGTATTTATAAATGTAGGGAGAGGCCTTAATATAGGCTCTTGCCTGTTGGCCAATCCCAAACCGCATTTTGACGGCAATAAATATTGTTTAAACTAGACAGTAACTTTTCGCACCCTTGTTTTGGCTTCGTACACAATACAGGTGATGCGCCAGTTCTGGAGTGGATCACTTTCAAACAAAATTGTGAATTGTCAACATGTGCGCGTATAAACAGTGATATAAAATGTAAATTTAGGTAAACATTTAACACCCAAAACAGTGTTGTTCGAAATGGCGTACTTAAGGCTAAGCCAGTTGCGGATCACTTTGTCTTAGTTCCGGATCACTTTCGAAATTAGAGGCTTACGCCTTAAAAACAGTGACAAAAACACTATTTCCAACAACTTAGAACTTTCTGTTGTTTGTGGATCCTGGCTGACATATTTTATGGCCATTTGCAACTCCATGAGGTGTACTCTCTCCCCCCCCCCCCCCCCCAATTACGCCCCATATTAGCAATTTCTAAAATTGATTGAAAATCAATGATGGTGTCCCGATATCAGTCTCAGATATACGTGGCTTGTGTCAAAAATAAAAGTGTGAATGCGATCCTTATTATTTTCGTTTTGTACTTTTCAACAAGTACGAATTATATTTGATTTCTGTCATTTTGTTATATAATAATAAATAAAAATTTTTCATTTATTACCGTATATATCAATAATAATAATAATAACAGGGGCGACACAGTGTAAACAAATAGAGGTACGGCTCGTGGTTGCCAGACTCGCCATTCAAATTACTTGTAAGGACATTTTCACAGATATAACAAATATAACCCACACACACACAAAAGTGGTACGGCTCTGAAAAGTAGTATGGCCGTACTGTCTATGCCGCCCCTGAATAATAATAATTATAATATTATTATATTGATGACTTTTAAAAGGCACATTTTCTTTGTGAAAGGAACAGTCTTGAACAGCACCTTTTATTGGAACTAGAAAGAAATGACATATCAGCAAAATATCAACTTAGGGACTGTTTAATATTTATCATAATATTAAAATTAAGCAAGTAATTTTGAAGCAGGATAGTTAGACCTCTAGTTAATATAATAATAAATATTAATATAGTGATACACACTAAACAGTCACAAAGTGGAAATATTATTAGTATTTTTAATTCCTTCATTGGGATGCCCTTTTGACGTGTTGTTCCATTTGTCCTTTTCTGGTTAGTCCCCCACACCTGCAAAATATTTCCTGGATCTGCTCCTGAACAGTGCTTTACAAAGCAAGTTCAAATTTACTCTTCCCTGGCCAGTAGAGTATAATATTTTAGTCGCCATTCACTTACATTTAGTAGCCAGCTTAATACATACTTGTAATTAAATCGATTCATCTGCCATTTTACGGCACATTACTAATGTCATAATTGTTATTAGGACTGCATTCGAATGAACTCGTGAAGAGGTGATTCCTAGTTGTTAAATAGTAATTACAAGTTACTGTTTGTGTCCGGTTCCACTAAAACAGTGAATGACTATTAACTATCATTATCAAATTCCGTACACAATAATTGTATTAAATGAATTTAAGCGAATTACTATTTTAATGACACTGCTAAAATATGCATTTAAATTGCAGTACTCATTAAAAGTTAAATAAAAGCATTGTGATAATATCTACCAGGCTTCAACATGTTACTAGTAGTAGTAGTTAACAATCGGCTACCTTACTTTTGGTTTAAATAATATTTATTTTCGTCACATACTGCCTTGTAAATACATAAATACTGTTTTGTAAATAGTTGTGTCTTTAAAGCCGTCTAAAGTCGAGTCATGAAAATAGAACCATGTTTTCATCCTCCACTGGTGAACATGACTTCCAACGTGATTAAAACGACATTCACGACTGGAGACGTCGTTATCGTGGAGGGACCCGTTATCACGATATAAACATGAGACGATTGGAGCGCAGCATAACACATGTATGAGTCGAACATTTAAAATAATTAACGTTTGAGTTTCAAACAGACAAGTAAAGACATACAGTGGCTCATCAATGTCAAATAAAGCCTGGCTTTAAATGGGACAGGACTGACTTGGTCCAAAACTGAACTGGGGCCGAATTATTTCCAAACGCTTGATATTCAAGTTAAGGGAGATAACATCATAACAAAGTATTACCTCTCACTTGACGTCACCGTGTTTACTCTTGAATACTGGACAATCGTTATTCATACTCATAGTCCGATTAACATGTCTCAAACTATTATTTTTCAAACAAATTACCGATAGAAAATGTTTTATGGAAAATAAATTGCTACTGGTCCACAGAGTTTTCCGATGTCCAGTTTTGTTTACAGATTAAAGTAAAATTATTGGACAGTCGCCAACTGGCGAATGTGATTTAATTTTTTAGACACCAGGGAATGTTTTTAGTCGCCATGGCGAGTATTTTACTCGGTTTGTAGAGCACTGCTGAATGTAGAATTATTTTCAGCGATGGTCTAAAGGCTAGGGCTAGCTCAGATTGACCGTGCGAATACACAGATAATTTTCCTGCATCAGGGCCCGTGCTTATAAAACTTAGTCTAGACTTTAATGTAATGCTATTTGAATGGCGTTGCCATGACGTTAAAGTCTGGATTTTATTAAAGTTTAGACTTTAAGGTTTATAAGCACAGGGCCAGAATGCGATTGTATAAAGCAAAAAATTCCACTGAAAAAATTTAATCCACCCTATAGGTAGTACTAAACCAAATAACTTCCGGCTGGGTCAAAGTTCGAGGTGCACCCAACTTTTGATAGAGAAGTGAACACCACAAGTCCTGTGATTGGTTATAAATGTGAGTGTGTTGGTTGTAAAAAATAATAGTTTCATCTGGGTAAAAAAAATGTGCAATTTTATTTCATCTAGTACCAATGTGTCAAGTAGCCTTGTGCTTGAAACATGTATGGGGTACCTGTAAAAAAAAAAAAAGTACTCGAATTTTGTGTGGGATTTGATTTGGTAGTATACACCCTATAGCACATATTCAGGGCATAATAAAAAAATATTATGATTTTGTCATTTTATTTAATTAAACTATACTGGTTGATTAATTAGCCATCACTCGATCATGCAAGTTCACAATGACCTTGACCTTGACAATAATCTCTGTACATGGCTCTGAATGGAGTTTGAATCAAAGTTAGCACTGAAGAAAAGTTGGTTTTGGCCTATAATTCATACAGTAAAGATTTCAATAATTTCTTTTTACATGGTATTTGACTTGCCATATACAACTGCTCTTAAATATGGTATTATATATAGGCAACCTGAACTAAGATTTTAATAGCAATTTATTTTTATATTAAAAATAGCATGTGCCAATAGTGGGTTAATGTCTTTAGTTTCCATTAACATTGTTAATTTTTTTTATGTATGAAATTCTGAAAACTCAAATTTGTAAAGAAGTTGATTTTTATTGTCATTTTGACATATTTATAGGGTGCTAAGTTATATTTTAGACAAATTTGTAGTTTTATGCAAAATTTAAAGTAATTTTGAAGAAAAACTTTACCAAAAACATTATTAAATTTGTTGTCACTATTGTGCCTTCTGTTCTTATTTGTACATAACAATAAGGTTGTTAAACATATACTTAGATCTCCAGATCATTTTTTTTTTTTTTAATAATCACTTAGTTAGCTCTCATGAAAAGCATTTTAAGTTTATACTAGATTCAGAACCAATTTTTTTCAGATTTGATTATCTGCCTTGGATTAAGTTGATAATTTATTTTATTGTTAAAGCTGTATTACCTAATGTTACTAGCTAAATAAAATGCTGGATTACAGATTGTAGGAATACATCTAATGTACATATTGTATTCATCCGGATTAGAAAATAATGCAAGAAAATAGATGTTCGGGTAATTTTGTCATTTAAAAATAGTTTTTTTCAGTAATTAATCAAAAATAAATGTGTTAAAGCTGCATGATTATTCCAGATATCACAACTATTAAAACCTCCCAACTACAGTAGGCTATAAATAAAATATAGTCAGGAATGTTGGTGGCCAATAGTTTTGATGGTGCATTATGAAAATCAGCATGGCCGATGGATTTGAAATTCCCACACTTGGTAACTTGAAGACACCCACACCCAGCATACAGGATTTCCTCCCAACACTAATGTTCAGGACATTAAGTCATTACTTCATACAGGTACAGTCATGTTTGTGTTTCCTTCCTCAGACAGTGTATTTTTTTAATACTGATATTTCTTTGATGTGCCTGTTAAGGTCTTCATAATCTAGGGGTCAATCAAGTGCATGTGTTTTAATGGAATTCTTTAAAGGGGTAGAGGTACTCTTGACTATCTTTGTTGTCTCTACATATATACCTGAGTACACACACCCAACTGAAAGTAAATATCTTCAGGAGTTTTATTTTAAAACAATTTGTTGTTTAATATGACATATTGCATTTGTACAAAACTATATGCAATATATATGCTTTTTGAGGTGTACGTTATATTAGGTTGCACTGTAGAAACAACAGTTTCAGTGAGGTTGTCAGTCTATGTCAGAATACACCAAATCCTGGTTGTCATAAAGACACATAGCTGGACACTTTTTGAAAAATGTATGTTAGGCCAAGTAAAAAAAATTGTTTGGTTCCTGTTACATGCCAAAAACAAATAGGGTAGGTAGGTAGGGAAAACTTTTTTGTTTTTTTTTTTTTGTTTGAGCTAATATTTCCTGAATAGTATAGCAGATTAATATATTAAAAGCTCTTTCTTTGTGTTACAGTGCAACTGACAATACATACTCTGAGAATCATTAATTATTTTCTATAAAAAAACCACCATGTCGTAACCTAGTCAAACCACAATCGGTATTAATGTAAACACCACCCAAGTCTAATACTACACGGTAAGGTTATAAACTACGATAACACTAAAATAACACTATAATTTGTTCATTGGAAAAAAGTTTTAATATCAAAGGTCTGATCCACAACATGGTTACACCCCCTCACAACTACAGCAACAACACTGATCTTCCAGGCCTATTTCATTGCCAGTATTGCAGTAACAAAATGTACATCATGAACACAACGAAGATGTCAATAAAAATTAACAAAATAAGTTAACAAAAAGATCTCCATACTAACTATCCTCATAGCAGAGATATCAAAAGAAAACAACTATTTTCAGGAAAACAGTTTCCCTTTTGGTCATCGATAAGGACACTGCACAGTATCTTTGCACTGTTGACAAATAGGTAAAACAGGTTTGTATTTTTGCTTTTAAAGGTCTGATCCACAACATGGTTACACCCCCTCACAACTACAGCACTGCAGACGCTATTAAATGTGAAAAGAGTTGTCATTTCTTAAGGTTTTGCGTACTACCAGTTCATTTCAAATGCCATGAATATCATCATATTTAATAATAAATACAGGGGTTATTTGTCAAACAAATGCAAAATATTGATAGAGTTGATGTCTAAATATTTAATTTAAGTAATCTTTTCAGCATAATCGGCTATTTTCATGTTTACTCTTTATGTTTAACATTGAATCGTAACTCGGTATTTCTAGAAGTTCGATTACGTTTTAGGGAATTCCCCTACCAAAATAGACTGGAAATTTGTATCATTCTGCTTTTTAACAGTAAACTAGCGTAACATTTTGAAGATTGGATTCACAAGTTCCGAGTAGTTCCGAATGAGTACGAGAACACGTCCGAGAGCATGTGGTGTCAATGGTGTCTTCCATTTACAGAGTAGAATGTCAAAAATGTGCTCATTCAAATCAAATAATATTACACATGTATTTAAATCAATTTCAAATGAAACGACATTCAAGAAATCGGAACACCTCGTCACATTCCGCTACGCTTATATTTCGTGGAAATGTACGAGGAGTTCCGAATGGCTCTCGGAAGCTATTCATTTGGAACTCTTCGGAAGTAAAATTGCGCGAAGTGTTCCGGGTCTTCTGGTAACGAGATCTTGGACTGACAGATCTCGTGGCATCTCTCTGCAGTTGTTGTTTTTAGAGTCGACGAAAATTAGGATTGATATTAATGGATTATTAAAAAAAAAGGGTGGGGAAAAGGTTAAAAAAAAGTTTAGGGTCGGCACCAAAAATTTTGGGACGGTCGGGTAACCGGAACCAAACAAAAATTTTTTACTACGCCTTATCAGTATAGGTACCCCGGTAGTACTCAACCAAATAACTTCCGACTGGGTCAAAGTTCGAGGTGCACCCAACTTTTGATAGAGAAGTGAACACCACAAGTCCTGTGATTGGTTATAAATGTGAGTGTGTTGGTTGTAAAAAATAATAGTTTCATCTGGGTAAAAAAAATGTGCAATTTTATTTCATCTAGTACCAATGTGTCAAGTAGCCTTGTGCTTGAAACATGTATGGGGTACCTGTTAAAAAAAAAGTACTCGAATTTTGTGTGAAACTAGGGTAGTCATAGACGCTACCCGTTATCTCAGAAACGAGCAGCTTGACCCCCATTTTTTCTCTGTTTCACTTTAAGTGTAAGGGGTGGTAGTATTTATATCCGTGGCGTTTATGTCGGTTGATATGTTGCAGGTAGGCGTTTTAGCCACATACGTTACTATTGTCGTCTGTGGGATTTGATTTGGTAGTATACACCCTATAGTGGTACAGACTGTTGAAATGAGATGAACACTTAAAATCGTAGTTTAAGTTTATAAAATAGGCCTACATGTCTACATTATATACATATTGTCATTACCTGTAGAAAACAAAAATGATAAAAGAAATATAGATGGAACTACAAGTATTAATAGAATATTTTGCAGAGGACAACTGACCATGGAACGAACAGTCTAGGGCTATTATGATATGGGTCCAACACATGCAGGGTCGAATTGTTGTGAACTAGTGGTTGAAATGATGAATCCAGAGAGCAGGGTTCACACGCATCCTGGAAAACCCTGGAAAGTGCTTAAATTTTATTTTCATCCTGGAAAGTGCTTAAAACTCCGGGAAAAATGAATTAACCCCCTGGAAAGTCCTGGAATTTTACTATTTTTAATATATATATTTTTCATTTAATAATAATTATTTGGAAAATATATTTATAAATAATCGTGTTTGACGTCTGGTTCCAAACTATATCCTTCATACAACAGTAATTATAAGAGGTCGACTGCCATTGGTCAGCTGTTAAAATGTATACACAGTAAGAAGGCGTGGACATAAATGAACACAACTTGTGATTGGTTGAATAAATTATGTAACTGTAAGCAGTCTTGTTTCTGACGTTTGTGCCTTCGAAATTACTGTCAAAGATAAATAATTTAGTAGATAGCTGGAACCAGCGCCTTCCAACAAAACAACTACTCCTAAGGCTTATGTCTGCTATGCTTCTGTGTAGCGAGAATCATGCAAAAGTTGAGAACTTGTAGTTGTAACATATTCTTTTATCTCCATTGAAGTCTTGGATGACCCAAAACACAGCAAAATGGTATCCACATGTCAAGGCATGTCAACGAAGCAACCAATTAACTAAATAAACAATCGTTTTATGGGTTAGTTTTGATTGTTTGTGATATAACTTGGTGGCAACAAAAAGTCCACTTATCTCTTGATTATTTTTGTGCTGTCAGTGAATAATGTGGTTGACATTTAGTTACTCACGGAAACGGGTATAATTCCAGTAAATTTCATATTTGAAACGCGATGTCACTAATGAGTTTAAATAATTCTTAATGAAAATAAAACATGTTTATATGATTTATGTAATTTTTTCATGAGGTACTTTTAAAAAAACACACAAATAAATAATTATTTAAAGTACATACATGTACTCTATAAGCACTGACTTATAAACATAATACTGTAAATGTATTAATTCATGTTATACATTTTGTGACTTACAATTATTATTATTATATATATGTTTTTTTGAAATAATAGATCTGAATAATACCGGTATTTAAACATTACTGTCTCTTTTTCTTGATAGTTTTGGGTAGAAGAGTGATTTTTTTAAATTTAAAAAATCTGGATAATATAAATTAAACATAAAATTTTATTCATTTATTTTTATATAACGACACCCCAGTACATTGTTTATTTATTGATTGTTTATTTGTAAGTGAATTAAAAGTCTTTTTTTTTTTTTAAATACTTTGATGGATTATTATTCTATCAGTGTTTTAGATCTCATTAATTTGAGCACAACATTTTTCTCTTTTTTTTGTCTGTTCTGAGCATGCTTAGTCTTAGATATTGTTACTATAGTAATGTTAACAGCTGGTAAAGATGTTGCTGAAATCCATTTCAATTTATATCAGTCAAATTAAGCTTAATATTTTAGTGGTATTAAGGTAAAAATATGTTTGAGGTTAACATATAACATTGTTTATACTCAATTTAGGCCTGCTTGTTTTGGGCACACTTTTAGGCCTTTCGCCTTGACTTTGGTGCAGTCCAAAAGTCTCATCTATTTAAAGTTATATACTTCTGAATCATGACCAAAAATAATTGAAACCCTCAAAAACATTTCCACAATGTGGTTAGATATATGTATTAATTTTGGTTATGGAGTGGTTTGCTGTAAGATCCAGCATTGAGACACAGATGCATGCACACCCCCGCACACAGTAAAAAAAAATCTGTACACTACAATATTTTTATTTATGTATTTTTACAACTTTATCATCCATGTGATGTATCTAGATTAGGTGTAGCTTATGAGACATAACAACCACTGAATAAACAGTTTACTGGGGTGCCGTTAAAAAAAAGTTTTCCAGGTATTATATTCAGACTCCTGGAAAAATGTAAAATAGCCCTGGAAAATGAACCAAAATGGTGCTTAAAAGTCCTGGAAAATTAAAATGTGTTAAGTGTATGAACCCAGAGAGAGGTTTAAGAAGAAAATAATAATAATAAAAAAAATAATAATAATAATAATAATAATTATTATTATTATTATTATTAATAGTAAGTGGGGGGGGGGGGGGGAAGTGGGAGAAAAAATGTCCATTGTGTTCAATGTTTTTGAGATAACCCTGAGTTCACTGCGCTATCTTGTGGCAATTACAACATAAATACTTGTATTGTGAGTGATCCGCAACTGGCGTATCAAGTGTGTCCCCTTTGAGGAGTTTGCAGCATCACTTTTCATAAAACTTGTCATGCACAATCTATATGTTTCCCCTACACGTACTATAAAATTTCAAAGGATATAAATAGAAAAACATTAAAAACTTCATATCTCTTGTTAAACGTCTGTTTTTTTCATGTCGTCTGCTCGTGTAAATCTTTAACAGTGGTTATGTATCAGCGTCCAAAACATATATATCAGGGTTTAAGCTGGACTTAAAACATTATTACTTAGCAATT
This sequence comes from Gigantopelta aegis, assembly GCF_016097555.1. Classification (NCBI taxonomy): domain Eukaryota; kingdom Metazoa; phylum Mollusca; class Gastropoda; order Neomphalida; family Peltospiridae; genus Gigantopelta; species Gigantopelta aegis. The sequence continues at coordinate 41,091,113 of NC_054706.1, forward strand.
TGGTTAATTTGACCCAAAAATCTGTAGCCAAATTCAGGTTTCAATTAGCCCAAAAAATGACAAAATTGAGGCTCTTTTTAAAGTAATTTATTTCTAACCCATAATTTCTGAATGATTATGGGTGTTTAATGTACTTTAATATATCCATCAGTTCTGCCCTGTTTTAAAATCCACATTGTGAAGTGCATTTCATGGCTACTCTGTAACATTTCTAACAGCTCTTCGCTTGCACAGTTGTTTGTAGAGCTATATATATATATATATATATATATACAACATCAATGACAACACATTAATTTATATATGTGCGATGATAAAAAATATTACATGCAACTAAATCACAATCGTCTGCCGAGGCTTACTGCACCCAGTTTATTGCTATTGTTACTGTTAGGAGTTGTAATGACAGTACATTGTTAAATATTCAGCAAAAATACAGATAGTTAAACAGTTTAATCAGCATTTTAACGATCCTTTATGATATACCCGGTAAGCAATATTCCATGAACAGTCAGTCGAGACATGTCAGCTTTTTTCACACGCAAGAAATCACATGACATCGGCCACATGGAGGATGCGAAAAGGAGTGAGCTATTCTGATTGACAAAAACAAAGCCGGTTACGGAATCCGACAGAAGTGGCTCAAAACAAGCATGCGCAAAGTAGATGTACTAATAACAAATAGCGAGACTAATGCTGCGTTCGCGTTTACTCGGAAGTTGTTATTTCTAACTTGTAAACTGATTTCCGACCTGTATTAACAAATACTTCTCAAAAACAAATAGAGGAAGGTTTTCGAATTAGCTTTTTGGCGATTTGATAATGAAATATTAAACCCTAAACCCTGGTATATATCTGTATCAAAAATAAACATTAGTCCAAGACATTTGTTTACTTTCCCCATGCAAAAGTCAACAATGTCAGAAATATTCAAATGTATGTACTCAGTATTGTTGCATACAAACGAAACAACCACCAAAACTGGGAATGGGAACTGTATTTACGTGCCCATATCCCGGAGGTTCAGGCACGCCTACCCCGGACTCAGTCTCTGACATCACCGGTGGCCGATTCCAGGGAAAGAGGGGGGAAGGAGTGGGAGGAGCAGCTGAGATGAGAGGGACAATTTAGAAATTTTGATGGCATGACCATGGCCAAAAACCAATGGGGGGTGGGGAGGGCGGCTAAATATCGTAATAACTTCAAAATGCACTGTAAAAGATAAAACATCAGGATATGAAACTGGTGCCTCACCGAAACAGGTACATGCCGGACGATACCTTTTACGAAATATGGATTTCACGTGAAATTACGGTAAGATGTGCTATATTTTACAGGTGATGCGTCAGTTCCGGATATCATCCGGTTCAGTCTGTCGGTATATTATATTTTTAGTCATTTCTAATGTAAATTTCATTAAAAAAAATATTACAACAAACAAATAATACATGTTTCTTGAAATTGTACGTAAAAAAACATAACACAACGGTAAATCCTTGTCCTTGCATGTATATGCATAAAGGACCATCAAACCTCACATGTAGGAACAACTTGGGATGGTGGTGTGTCGCGTACTATTACATGGAGGTGGGATATAGCCCAGTGGCAAAGTGCCCGCTTGATGCACAGTCGGTTTGGGATCAATCCCATCATTGGGCTATTTCTCGTTTCAGCCAGTGCACCACGACTGGTACATCAAAGGCCATGGTATGTACTACCCCGTCTGGGATGGTGCATATAAAAAAACCTTGCTGCTAATCGAAAAGAGTAGCCCATGTAGTGGCGAAAGCGGGTTTCCTCTCAGTAGCTGTGTAGTTCTTAACCATATGTCTGACACCATATAACCGTACATAAAATGTGTTGAGTGCGTCGTTAAATACAAAATTTTTTTCTTTCTTTTCAATTACTAGGTCATTATGACCTACTTTTCACAATCTACTGCACATAACAGTAAATCCTTGTCCAGACCATATCTTGCATACAGGACCATCAAACGTCACACGTAGGAACAATTTGGGATGGCGGTGTGTCGCATACTATTTCTAGGTCACTGTGACTTAATTTTCACGATCTACTGCACATAAACAGTAAATCCTTGTCCAGCTCATAATTAGAATTGAATCATACCTGTAACATATTCATTAATATAGATATGGTGTTCCACCAAACTCCTGATGGACGTATCATGTACCTCACCGGTACTCTTTGTTTTTTCTGGATGTTTTTTTTTTTAGAAAGCCTTATGGTATTGACCTGATATTTTGTGGATATCTTTATCATGTACTGTTACAGATCAAATTTGACTTTCATGGTGATTTACCCATTTTTTATGGAGTTATGGGCCTTGAACTTAGGAGATGTGAAAATTTGTTTTCCAGATGTTTTTTTGAGAAAGCCTTGAGATATTGATCTGAATTTTGGTGATAGCTTTATCATGTACTGTTACAGATCAAGTTTGACTTTCATGGCAATTTACCAATTGTTTTTACAGAGTTATGGCCCTTTGAACTTTGAAGATGTGAAATTGTTTTCCAAGCCCTTTTTAATTCAGAAAGCCTTGAGATATTAACCTGAAAGTTTGTGTATACCTCGTCATTTACTGTTACAGATCAAGTTTGACTTTCACAGTGATTTACCCATTTTTGATGGAGTTATGGCCCTTGAATTTGGGAGATGTGAAAACTTGTTTTCCGGAATAATTTTCACAAAGCCTTGAGATATTCAGCTGAAATTTTGTGTATAGCTTTATCATATACGGTTACAGATCAAGATTGACTTTCATGGCAATTTACCTATTTTCGATGGAGTTATGGCCCTTGAACTTAAAAGATATATATATATATATAAAAATAAATGTTATCCAGACTTCTGTTTTGCAATGCCTGAAGATATTGATATTAAATTTTGTATATACCTTTATCATGTACTGTTACTGATCAAGTTTAATTTTTATGGTGATTTACCCACTTTTCACAGAAGTATGGCCCTTAATTTTAGGAGATACGAAAACGATTTGAGTTTGAAAAGGGACATGTATTGCTTTAGCAGTACTCTCATAATGCTTGTTATAATATTATCTTTAATAGGCAGACTGCTTTTAATACTAAAAGTGATGTGACAATTAAATAACACGTGTTAACCACACCAAGTAAAAATAAAACATTTAAAAAAATCGTAACTTCAAACAAAGTCGTATGTTCGGGTTAAGACCATAAAAACCATGTGACAGTCTTTTTCTTTGTTTTTCAAAGCCAGTGACCACTAATTAGTGTGACCTCTGAACTTTTAGTTCCATGGTGCAAGCAGAGTAAGAGAAGGGTCGGATGAGGAGTAGGGATTAAATATACTGGGGTTAATTAGTTTGATATGTTGTCATCCCACTAATAAGTTAATTACCTGTGTCCACTGTTACATTATTATTGTCAGACTTGTTTATTCTGTTGTTAAAATGTAGTGAATAATAATATGGCCTCTTGTAAGGGACATTTAAGCATTTAACAATCTAATTAAAATTAGCTCCACTATTACATGTGGATCTAACATCAGCCAGTTGGAGCTCATGTCCACCAATCAAAACCTTACTTGCAGAATCCTGCCAGTGATTTAAAAATAATTTGAAAACATTCCGAATTATCCTGAGGGTATACATGTTTTGTGTGAATTACGAATGCCTTAAAACATGTTTTATTTTATAAAATAAATAATTTGTAATGTAAAACTGAAGACTGATAACCCACCCCGTACGTATTGGTATGGTTCGCTGTAATGCGGCCACTAAAATAGACTTGCCCGATATTTTTAGAATTTGTATGCTCCCAAATAACGTTGTAAAAGCCGAAGTGTGATTGGTCAATATTTAAATTATTATTTACAGACGAAATGTTACCTGGACATTGGTGACTACGCAGTGTTGTTAGTTTTAAATCACTGGCAGGATTCTGCACGTAAGGTTTTGATTGGTGGACACGAGCTCCAACTGGCTGGTGTTAGATCCACATGTAATAGTGGAGCTAATTTTAATTAGATAGAGCATTTAATTTTTTTTTTTTATCTCATCCCTAGCTGTGCAAGATGTCCATTCATGACGTCAGCCCATACAGAATTTAGAGAATAACTAACGAGCTACAAGGAATTATGAATTATCTGTCCAGAGTGAATGAATGTTGTAAACCCGAGCCTTTGGCGAGGATTTTACAACATTCATTCACGAGGGGCAGATAATTCTAACTCCTCGTAGGGAGTTGGTTATTCTCTTTATTACCCATTGTCAATTTTAACTGATTTTTAATGTAAAAATTCCTCTGCAGTCTACAACAAAGCCATCAGCCATTACGTCATATAATCTTACGCGCATTACGTGACGTAATGTAAGTGACGTCATAGCATAACAGCGTTCTTTTTACAGCCAAATGTTTACAGTACAAAATAATACAACTGTATTTGCATTTGAAAATAATTATTTTTATATATTACTAAAGCCGCTGCTTATGAAAATATACCATTTAATTTTTACGAAACAAATGAGTCCATTTGTTTTTGTAACTTTATGTAGATCGTATAACTTATGTGTAATCTGACTCATGAATGGAAACATTATATGAATGAAAGTGAAGTTCCGGCCATGATATGCAACCAACTAATATTTTGTTATTAAAACCTTCATTATAAAGCTATCTTGTTAATTTGTTGTCTTAAATTTTATTTAACACATGAAAGAAATACGGCAAATATGATAGTGTATTTTATTTATGATAAAATAGTCAAATAAAAAAGTTACTTGTTCAGCCATATTTGTCTGTTAGTGTAAAATAATAGTTTATTTACTGAAAGAATGAGAGAAAAAGTACACCCTCGGTAGTAAAAGTTTGACCATAGGACTCTCCAAGCCTTGTCCTAGGTCAACATTTCCACCACCTTGGGTGTACTTTTTCTATCCCACATGACCACATATGATGGAGTCTTATAATCTTGTATAGGCTATGACGTCATTGCGAGTTGGTTAGTTTTAGATCAATATTTTCTTATTAAGATCTTCATTATAAAAGTTATCTTGTTAATTTGTAGTGTTAAATTTTATTTAACACATGAAACAGATGCGGCAAATATGATAATGTAATTTATTTATGATAAAATGGTAAAATAAAGAAGTTACCTTTTCAGCCATATTTGTTTGTTTGTGTAACATTCTTCCTTGATATAAAGAAGTACATTAGTGTTTTCCCTAGTTTATTTTAGCATGGCGCGGCACCATGCCTCAATAGTCTAGCGCCATCTTGCCTTAATCAGCACCATGGATGCTGCCCTGAGATTAAACAAGCCTTTTCAGCAATTAATTCTAAAATTGCCTTTATAAAACGTCAAAAAAGGTATTATTAATTAATAAAATATGCCTTTTATATCTTTTGCCATTCATTTATTAAAGCAAGCACATAAATTACATTAATATTTATTTCAATTAATTTTTGTGTATTTTTAATGAAAAATAAATGCTCCGAAAATAGTGAAAATGCCCCAAAAGTGTTTGGTCTATCATGCCTTGCCTAATTTCTAAGTAAATCACTATACATTGATATATTTATTTAATATAATGGTACAAATATGACATATTATATGTAAATGGTAAAGCCGTATTTTCATTGGTGGAGTCATCTTTCATCAGGATCCAAAGATTACTGCCAAATTCAGGTACCAGTATTCTGAAAAGACAGTCATATAAATACCAAGTAAAATCAAAATGGAACCAAACAGATATCAAACTGAGATTTCTTAAACCTTAAAATAAGGTCATAACCAGGTAATTTTAATACATTTTTAACACATTGGGCAAAATATAAATACATTTGTGAAATATATACTGCTCAAAAGAATTTAAGGGTCAAAAATTATAACCAAATAAGTTTCAGAGTGTATTAGATTGATGATGTAAACTGCACCAAAAAGTTAATTTATTGTTCCATATTTACAAAAACCCACAAATAAACGTCACTGTATACAAGAAAGTCACATGACATGCTGTCAAAGTTGAAGGTTGTCAAACATGGATTTTACACATTAGAACATTCGTTTAATAGTGTGTGAATCCACCCCTGGTGCGAATACACTCGACACATCGTTGCCTCATGCTGTTGATCAGACGTCTGAAGAACTCTTGGGGAATGGCCTGCCACTCTGCCATAAGAAGTTTACCCAGATCATGAAGGTTGGCCCGAGGGGCATGGTTATCCCAAACTCTCCTGCCTAATTCGTCCCAGGCGAACTCTATTGGGGCCAAGTCAGACGAATATGCTGGCCAATCCATCCTGGCGATACCTTGTTGTCTGAGAAAGTCTGTTACCACCCTGGCGCGGTGGGGTCTGGCATTGTCATCCTGCAGAACTGCCCCGCCGCCAATCTGCTGAAGGCCTGGGAGAACCAACGGCCGGATAATCTCATTCAGATAGCGGATTCCATTCAGATTGCCATCCATCACATAGAGGGGGGTCCTGTGGTGGATAGAGATGCCGCCCCACACCATGATGCTGCCACCACCGAACCGGTGACGTTGTCTAACGTTAACGCCAGCGAAGCGCTCCCCAGGCCGTCTGTAGACACGAACCCGACCGTCGTTGAACTGGAGACTAAACCTGGACTCATCAGTGAACATCACTCGACCCCACTGAACACGTTGCTACCGCAGATGAAGCGTGCACCAGTGACGTCTGGCCGTTCTGTGACGTGGTAGGAGTGGTGGTCGAACAGCCTGGCGACGGAAGTGTAGATTATTGGCTCACAGACGATTGCGTATGGTTTGATCAGACACTCGAGTTCCAGTCGCAGTCCGCAGATTGTCACGTAATCGGCGTGCAGTGGTTGTGCGTTGACGTAGAGCCATATTGGTGATGTAGCGGTCCTCTCTATTTGTAGTGCTTCGGGGTCTTCCCGAACGTGGACGATTTCGAACAGAATTCGTTGCTTGGTACCGTTGCCACAGTCGGCCAACGACACTCTGACTGACACCAAGTCTCAGAGCAACATTTCTTTGCGTATTGCCATCCTGAAGCCAAGCAATAGCCCTTCCTCGATCTTCGATAGTCCGTTGACGTCGTACCATTGTCGAATTTGGGGTGTGCACCGTACACGAACGCAAGCTCCAATTATACGGAAATTCAGCATTGGGAACATGGAATACACGTGCAAAGCGTGCAAATGAAGCGCTTTGTGAAAAAGCAAGTTATGGGCACTTAGCAAACCTTTCGCTTTCGCCCTAATTTACGTGCAAATGTAAGCATGTTTTCGCCATTAGAACTAGTCGACAGTGTCAGTGACAGTGGATTTTAATTCTTTTATGGGTTGCTTAGACCCACTTTCGTCAAAATGGAACAATACCATGCGTGACATGGTCTAGCTAATATAATTGACATTCAGAAATAATGTCGAAAATATCGTCTGACCCTTAAATTCTTTTGAGTAGTATACATTAAGAACTTAGAATTTAGGGAGGGGAATAAGTCTTAATTTCTTTTTAATTGATAATAAAATATATATTCAAATTAATTAATAATAATTATAATTCATATGCATGTGTTGAACGAAGGTGGGGCGGGGGGAGATATATTAAAACACACCACGAATGTCGGGAATTTAAAAAGAATGAATTTTATTTCTGAGACATTCAGAAAAAACTAAATTTGCCCTTGCTTAATCCCAAACATGATTTTGGTGTAATAAATACATTGTAATTACTATGTATTTTACTGCTTAGGCTTACCATTTGCAAATAAAAATAAAAAGGTTTGAGTGGGATTTTTTATTAAAATTAGTGGAAATTGTAATGTTAAAAAGAATAATTAAAAGAGGAAAGAATGTAGATAATGTTTGGACCAGTTTTCCTTTTCCTAAAGGAACTGTACTTTATCTACTCTAGTCTACATAGTTTTAAAAAAAGTGATATATACCTTTTAAGAATTCTGTACTCCCGTCTTCAATGTTTGGTGAAAAGTGTTGAAGTGTAATTGGTTAATTTATATAAAGTGCATGAACTGCATTGGTTTACAGGCGAGTACTCAACTGAACGCAGCCTAGGAATTTATCCTACCGAATAAAACCGAACCGAGCGATAAAGATAAAATGGCAGCCAACAATGTTTGGAAACGTGTGTTTACATTTTTTCATAGAGTAAGGTCTCCAAAATTGTTCAAATGATCGATTCAATAAAAAAAAACCCAATGTATGTATATTAACAAATAAATAAATTGACAACAAAAGTTGTCATTTTGTTTGACAACTTGAAAAAATACAAATTCCATTTAAGATTTGCAATTCGGCGATTCTGTCTGGTACCCCTATACATGTACCTACTTGTTGAGCATTTGCTCTTTGCATGCCCAAGTGACCTAACAGAAATAACAATTCTTAGGAAATATTTTTATAAAGTAGTTTCTTTCCGAAAAACTAAAAAACCTAGCTTTAGAATATGAATGATTCTACTGTGTTTTCTGATTTGTGGACATAGTTTGGTGGTTTTACTGTTGAAAAAAGTTTACATGTTGTCGACTCATAACATGCTTTTTTGTTATTCCTTCAGATAAATAAGTTGCCACGGTAGCGAAGTTTGCCCGCAATGGCCTCTGGTGGTTATGGGCGTGGTGGAAGAGGTGCAGCGTTGTTGCAGGCTCTTTCCCAGCAAGCTCGAAAACCTGGTTCTGGACAGCAAGATGAGAAAGATAAACCAAAAACAGCAGCTTTATCTGTAAGTATAAGTAGTCACAGTGACAGATCAATTTTTATCTCCTGTAATGCAGTTTGTGGGGGATGTTAAAGGAAGGCTAAATTAAGGCTTTTTGTCAACAACATATTTTCATACATATATTTAACATGATTTTTTCATTAAAAAAACAAAAACATATTTAAATAATGATCAAAATACGGACACTTTCACTATTTAGTAGATGCAGCTATTGTTGTAGCATTCAACAGTGAATGCCACCTAGTGAACGGTCAGCGCATTAATTCAGTGATATCAGACTCTGTCACAGTCGAGTGATCAGTATAGTTTGGTACATGTTTTATCTGACAACAAACACATTAGATTTTAGAGCGCATAAATGTACAGTGGCCACACAAACACCAACTTGCATCTCTCTACGTTGTGACCAATTAATGCGACCTTTTTTTTTCATTTGGTGACTGAAACATTTTTACAGTTGTTCTGTTCCCCCCCCCGCCCTACCTGCATTGAGTGGCCATATTAAATGTTTACTATTATCTAAAAGGGGTATTTTAACAACACCGATAAGGTGCAGCAAATAATAGATCTTCACACCTTCAAGAATACTATAGTACCCTTTCAGTCTCGACATCTCGACTGTATCAGTTGAGAAAGTCTGACTCTGCAATGCATCTAATCGCCTCTGGGAAGGCTACGCTTGGCATTTGTCGATTCACTTACTATGACAATATACCGCAGGAAATAGGAATTAAATAATTAAATAGAAAAAGAACGGTTAATTTAATACATTCCATTTGCATTTTTTTCTGAATGAAACAACATGTCATAAGTTGATATATAGTTAACTGTGAAGCACTTCCGTTGATTAGCAGTACAGATGGTGAAACAAGAAACAACAACAAATGTTTTAAAGAATATATATGTTGCAACCTGTAATCAGCGGTCACCTGTCTTTAGCGGCCACTTTTATTTACTCCCTTGTGTGACCGCTTAAGACAGGTTTGACTGTACTTACCCCTGGTATGACAGTTTGTATCTGTGATAAATAATCAGGGAGTAATAGTCCCCCAAAATATAAAAAATATCATTTCCGAATGATAAAAAAACTAAACTTCAGGGGTCTCCAGGTCACAAACTATGACAGATATGTACAAAATGAGTACAATTATAGATTCTCCAGGTAAGGATTAGCTAATATACCAAATTGCAGCTTGATATCTTTATAATGAATTAAGTTATTGGCATTCAAAAGGTGCCTGAAATCACATGACACAGTCGCAAATGTCAAAAACGGGCCCTGCATTTGATCAACAATAATTTCAAAACTAATTAAAATTTGGCCCTAAAATTTTGTATGCATCCATTATTTATATGGAAGTATAAATGGGTGAAATTTTATAAAATTTGGAGATGGTGACCTGGGAACCTCTGGTTGAATTGGCACGGAATGACCCTTAAGCAACCAAAGTTAAATGGAAACTTTTATTTTGAAGTAAGTAAAGTATACCGTATTCATTATGTTTATCACTAGCTTTGTTATTATAAAGTTATTAAGAGTCGCGAACATGACTGGAATTCGTTTACATCTCATAAGCCTTTCCACAGTGACCAGACAATCATGAATTTTATTTTTCAGTTAAGTTTTTAACTTGTCTTCAACAAAGTAAATTCTTCGGCTTGGATTCGTTGAAAGATGTCGACTGTAGGCCTATTTCATTTTCAAATGAAATTGCAACATGTCAAAAGTGACAAAACGTCAACTTGTTTGATGATAAAAAAAACGCATCCCAACCTCCCAAGTTAAGTGCTTATAAATTGCATCATTTTATCTGCATTTGATTGTAGGTTTTACTTGACAGTTTTATTACTTTTTCCATATTTAACCCTTTCACCGATTGCTCCCTGCTAACAAGCTGACCCTTGACGATGGCTTAGCAAATTTCCATTGTCTTTACTAAATTAGCTGTCTTAGATTAAGTTTTATAGTTAGAAGCACAAACTTTTGGATTTAGTGAGATAAAAGGACAAGACTGTTTGTGATATTTAAAAAAAAAAAATTGTTTGTTATTACCTGTCAAATAAATTGCAATTACAGGTGAAAATAAGAAATAACACAAAAGCTGTTTGTTTTCAACTAAATTAAAGTCACATTTTTAATACAAGTGAAGAATACATGTATAAATATATTTGATATTGTTATTATTCAGTGTATACCTTAAAAAAACAAAACAAACCTGTATACAATTGAAATCCACACAGTTTTGTCCAATGTCATATTATCGAATACACAATCAAAATGTCACAGAATTGTGTGTTGCACACATACACACACATGAAGTATAATAAGTACAATAAGAATTCCTCACAGTCAAAGAAACAGTAAATGTAAATATAAAAAGGTGAACTGTACAGGTAAGTGAATTGACTATCTCCAGTATTCCACTTTGGTATGGAAATCTCGGAAACATGTTGAACCTTTCTTTACACACAAGTAAGTGGCACAACCACTGCATTTAAAAATTGTCTCGGTCAATTTACAAGGATTGTCTTTTATTGATACTCCTCCATTTGCATTGGAATAAACATGGTGTTTCTTTGTACACACAACACAGGTGTGGTTTGTACTGTCCACATCCTCGGTTGTCGGAAAATGAGACCCAACATCCAGAAGACGATCAGGAATCTCAACATCTACACTTGGTCGTTTTCTTTTTTTCCGGATAGCTCTGTTGTCACCAACCAAAGAATGAACAAGTTCATCGATGAACTGTTGAAAATCACGTGCTCGTCATCTGCCAGGTTTGTGATCGATCACGTGGCCCTCAATAACGTATGCATTGAAAATACACCACAACAGTCCCTTTAGTACAAGACGCATGTACTATCTGTACTGCTTGGCAGATTTGCTGTAGTGACACATCTGATCATTCCTGTCAACACCACCCATGTTACTGTTGTAGTCCTTTATCAGTTGTGGACATCGCACATCCTCCAAAACTCCGTTTGTTTCGACGCAAAACAACATCTGTATCCGGCTGGTGAACTGTTGAAAGCAGGTGGACCAACCGATTATCCTTCCACACCAACGCCAACATACCATCAGACATCATCCACTTGCACTCGTCCCTACGTAGATCTCGATCTTTGACGTCAACAAGCTGCTTGGGGTAACCTTTTCTGTTTTTACGAACAGTTCCAACAATTCCAATGCCACGACTTTTCAAATTATACGCAAGGATAGGGCTGGTATAAAAATTGTCCGTGTACTAAATGTGTCCCATGTTTTCAATTCCTTTAGTTAAATTCAGAACAACAGCTGTTGTTAGCCCAATATTTTCCCCTTCAAACACACTGTTCTTAGCAACATAGATTTCAAATCTGTAGCAGTACGCTGTCGCAGAATCACACAAGAGAAATGCCTTTATTCCCCATTTCGTTGGTTTTGATTTATGTACTGCTTCAATCCCAATCTGCCCTTGAAAGGGATCATGCATTCATCAATGGAAATGTTCTTAGATGGATAATACTCTTCCTCAAACTTAGTTTGGATGTAAGAAAGGAAAGGTCTCACTTTATAAAGTCTGTAATTTTTGTCAGCATCAGTTTCATCACAAAAATGTAAATATCTACTCAGTTGAATATACTTGCGGTACGTGATCACTTTTGCAAATCCTGGGGTATGAAATATCCACTTGTCTGGTTTTTCACAAAAGTATCTTTCAATTCTGGGGCAGTCAACACACATCAGCATGGCTAGTCTAATTCCAAAATAACTTTTTATTTCCAACAAAGACGGCCGAATCTATTCTGCTTTGTTGTTACTGGGATCGGTGGCAATTTTGTAACACGCGTTTTTGTCGGTCCAATAACAAATGTTTTCAAACAATTCATCTGTAAAAAAAAAAACTGAAAGTACTCAAGTGCTGAACAACTTCCGTCAAAAATCCGCATTGGACCTGGTCATCCCGAATAAACAGCTGAAGAAATGTCGTCCGATTGTTCATTAGAAAAACTGAAAGCAGGATCCTTGTCAAAGTTCTGTAAAAACCCATCAAAATTAATCTCATCGTCGTCATCTTCAAACATGGCCAAAATCCGTTGTTGTCCGATCTCTTGTTCGTCTCGAAATGACATAAAATTGTCATTATTTTCTTCATCAGATGAATCACTTTCTGATCCACTATTCTCGGAATCAGACATCATTGAAAAAATTTAACGTTCGATGAAAAAAATGGGTTTAGGCTACTGCAAGGCTCACACTGGAATTTTTTTTACTTTAGCCAATTTTCAGAAATGTAGAGTATTTCCTTGAACATCGTTAAAATGTGGTTAATTTAAGGACTATTTTATTAGCCAAAGTCTTTTTTTTTTTTAGCCATTTTGTGTAAAAATTAGCAACTGGTTAATATGGCAATGTACAGGGTGAGATTCAATGCATCATGTAAACTTGTACGTACTAGTATATGTAACAGTACATGATTAATAAAGGACAATAGTAACATTATTTTAACATTTGGTGACAGGCACATTTTCTTTTATAACAGGCAATTTCGACAAGCACCACCAAATAATTATTTCCAGGCCTTCAGCTGAAGGTGAAAGTTGAAAACCAGTGACGTGTTCTGAATGGAATGTGCTCGATAACATTTTAACTGTTTTCATTGAATCCTAAACAAAATCGCTAATTGTTTATGACTTTTGTTTCATGCTGACACTATCTCGACTGTAAAACATTCTACAATTTGTTGCAGTCACCCGAGTCACGAAATTACATGCAATCTGAAGTGAAGAGTAATACGTGAATTGGTTTAAAAAGAAAAGCCCAGGGGTTTAACTTTTACTTATGTATCCAGCACCTTCCCTACATATACTCTTCAAAAAAAGAAACGCAAAAGGGTACAAATGGGTTATAACTCCGATTTTATGTTTCCTACCGGTTCATGCTTTGTGAATATACGGTCATTGCATGTCCCAAACACATTCCCACGGTTACATTCGATAAAATGCAGCTACTGTACAATAAAGTTCCAAAATGTGAATATTCGCAAAAACGCAGCCACGTGCAAACCATGTCACCACTGCACGTGCGTTGTCTGCACGTGCAACATGAACACCGACAGTATAAAAGTGCAGGGTGTTCGCTTGCCTAGCCTCTGTATCTGGCCGACAGTTGACAATCCAGGACATGCCACGTCTTAGTGAACCGCAAAGAAACAATGCCATCGGCCGACTAGACGCAGGCGAATCCAGAACGGCCGTTGCCAGGGCATTCCATGTGTCCCCAAGCACCATCTCCAGACTGTGGGACCGTTACCAGCAACATGGATCAACACGTGACCTCCCTAGATCCGGTCGACCACGGGTCACTACCCCCGGGCAGGACCGCTACATCCGGGTACGCCACCTTCGGGAACGATTGACTACTGCCACCTCCACAGCCGCAGCAATACCAGGTTTGCGCAGGATATCCGACCAGACCGTACGGAACCGCCTACGTGAGGTAGGAATTCGTGCCAGTCGTCCAGTTCGAGGTGTCATCTTAACACCACAACACCGTCGACTCCGACTGCAGTGGTGCCAGATTCATCGACAATGGCCTCAACTGCGATGGAGACAGGTGTGGTTCAGTGACGAGTCCCGATTTCTGCTCCGACGTCATGATGGAAGATGTCGCGTGTATAGGCGTCGTGGTGAACGTTATGCGGCAAACTGCGTGCAGGAAGTGGTCAGATTCGGCGGGGGTAGTGTCATGGTGTGGGCAGCCATCTCACACACTGGCAGAACTGACCTGGTCCACGTGCAGGGCAACCTGAATGCACAGGGCTACATTGACCAGATCCTCCGGCCACACATCGTTCCAGTTATGGCCAACGCCAATGCAGTGTTCCAACATGACAACGCCAGGCCTCACACAGCACGTCTCACAACGGCTTTCCTACAGAACAACAACATTAATGTCCTTCCTTGGCCATCGACATCACCGGATTTGAACCCAATTGAGCATCTATGGGACGAGTTGGACCGACGCCTCCGACAGCGACAACCACAGCCCCAACCACAGCCCCAGACCCTGCCCGAGCTGGCAGCAGCCTTGCAGGCCGAGTGGGCCACCATCCCCCGGGACGTCATCCGTACTCTGGTTGCTTCAATGGGCAGGCGGTGCCAGGCAGTTGTCAACACACGCGGAGGCCACACCCGGTATTGACTCCAGATGACCTTGACCTTGGTGGTGTGTCCTATCACTTACTCACAATGAACTACAGTGAATTGTGAACAATCCTGCAACATTTGGTAATTATCGGACTCACCATTCAATAATTAAATCAATTCTCCAAATGTTACGACAATGTGGTTTTGCGTTTCTTCTTTTGAAGAGTATAGATGGACAAGTGGAAATATCTAGCAAGTAGATTTTGTGGTACACTTGTCCGGTGGACAAGTGAATTTTTTCTTCTTATTTCTATCACTGGATACATGTATGCATATGATAGCAGTTTCACAAGCATCAATGTATATATATATCCTTATAGTATACTTATAGATACAGTGAAACCCATCTAAACTGGACACCCTTGGGACCAAGTAAAATGTCTGGATTAAAGAGGTATTCGGTTTAGAGAGGTTAATTTCTGTACTGATTTTTAAAAAAGGACCATGAAAAATGTCCAGTTTTGGGGTAATTCCGGTTTACAGAGGGTCCGGTTTTAAGAGGTTTCACTTTATATATATTGTATAGCTTGTGACGTCAGAAGCGTGTTGACATTGTTTTATTAGATATATTGTATAGTTTGTGACTTCAGAGGTAGACATTGTTTCATTAGCTTGGAATCATATAATATGTATGGCACCGTTTATTGTAAACCATAGAGATAATATTCCATAATTAATAATTATTACTGGTAACACAAATTTATAGTTGCAGTTTCATACATGTGGTTGCAAGTCACTTATTTTTCTATTTTTACACAAGTACATAAACAGTTCACACCAGTTATCCAACAAAACAGCAGCAAATCCTTTGTCATTGTGAAGAGGCAACTCAAATTCAAAATGTGATATGCAATTGGTCACCTGAAATGAATTTTCCCATGATGTAATTCTTTTTCTACTAGAAAATGAAATTATTTAGCTGTAATACTTTATGTGCATGTAATTTAATTCAAGAAATAATATTTATATTTCAAAAGAAGATAAAGTAATAGTTTTTTAAAGTGTATTATGCAACTATGAGATTACCCCTTTAATAGTTCTAAACAGCAAATGTCCTTTCATTTCGTAAATTGTATACTACTCTTAAAAATATCTCAAGTTGTTGCTAACGTTTTTAGCAGAATACCTCTCAAGACAGCAGCGTATAAAATGAGCAAAGACAAACAGAGGTAGGAGAAGAGTAAGAACAGAGAAATGAAGAAAGAGAAAGTGAAGTCAAACGAGAACAAAAAATGAGATGGGGATTAGCATGCTGAGAATGAAAAACCCAGATTTTAAAGAAAGAATATGGGTTATTTACAATCTGTGCTTTATTCCCATTGATTTCTTATGAAGAATTTGGTTCAGCTAAATCATTTGGTAAACCATAAGAAAGTGGATGCAGTATATACTTGGAAATTGCAAAAAGAAATCATTACACTTCCAGTCAACATATACATGTAAACTTAAGCTGTTGTTGAGGCACGTGTGCTGGAAATGTTTAAAGGGAAGGTCTAGACTGACTGGCTGCGATCGAGGGTGTAAATGCCCTAGTTATTAAGGAGGTGGGTGGGTTGAAAAATTGTGATGTCCTAAAATGCAACTAGTTAGGTATTGTAACGGAAACTTTCGCCTACATCTCGGTTACCGTTACGGGATATGGATGCCATTTCTTCGTAGCAGCGCCACCACAAATCACAGCGGCACATTTCTCGCCAATATTATCACACGTTTTGTTCAAATAAAGTTGTAGTTGTATACATATTTAAGTTTCTTCACGACTGATACTCATCAGGCGCCATAACGATGTCTTGTGTATTGGTAAGCCCTTAAAATTAGCAATGTACAATATCGTCTGGCTATTCTTATCCCTTGACTACCATGTTAGTTGTAAGTAGTTTCCTTGCTATCTTCTTCAGAGCACCGCAGAAACTGCATCTAGTAATATATAAAAATAAAAACTGGTCTACTTGACCTCTGTCAAAAAGTTCCAAGAGCAGACAGTGCAGTTTAAATGTCGGTATGTTTTTATTTTTCATAATTTTAGGCAAACTATTAAGTTTAAGTTTTAAAAGATAAAAGAAATAAAAAAATACATTGCGTCAAATATATCATAAAACAAAAATTACTCTAGTAGATTATATATTTTCATGTATGGATATTTCACATTCTCACGACATTCTCGTATTATCTGTCATGGCTGCCGAAGAATGCTTTTTGTCTTAATAATTGTTAAGCTGCATTGTATTAATTATATTTGCAACAACAATTAATTTAATATTTATCAACGATATCGAGGAAGTGTTTCCAACAAAGTGTGAATGTTTTTTTTACAGAACACTGAAGTTTGTTTTTGCTACACATAGGGTATATGCCTCATCTCATAGCGCTGAACAGAAGACCGTGTCGATGTTAGCGCTATGTTATTGTATCTAGCATTTTACAGTAGAATTCATTATGACAAATGTTGGGTTTATTCATAATAAAATAATAACATTAATTTGCTTTGAGCAGGGATAGGGGTGGGGATTGGGGGTTCGACCCCAACCCACCCCCCTGAACATGTCCCTGTTCATTTTTTTTATTCCCTTTTGAAATTCATGTATTTGTTACAATTTAGATGAACCAGTTGCCAAAGACGAATGTTTCATTTTGAAAATTTGCTCTTTAAGTTTTAACTTATTCACAGATGTTGCATCAGTTATTTTTATTATGTCAGTTACCCATTTTAAAAAAAGTTAGTAAAAAAAAATCCTTTTAACATTGCTCTCTTGTTCTTGTGATCAAAGATTATTTGTGCACTACACATTTCTGTATGTACCGGAAAACTTAATCCTTCAGATTCAGAGAATTTTGGCACGTCCAAAGACATGTCAAATAAAGGTGACTTTTTGTGTTGCGTCAGTTACCCACACTTCATTTGTGATTATATTTGCTCTGAGATTGTATACAATGAAATATTCAATTATTCTTTTTGACATGACTTCATTGATAGAAATAAGCAGAATGTTTTACTAGTCCACCTGACAAATACATCTAGAAATCTACTTGTCTTCCAATATTTTCACTTGTCCAAATAAATGGTTTGTTTTATTCAAGTACCATGATGATGTTTGTGATTGCTACAAATGAAACTGCACTGAAACTTTTTACTTGTCCACTGGACAACTAGTGAGGCACATTTTGCTAGTCCGAATAGATTTTCAATTGTCAGGACAAACGGACAAGTGCTTATTTTGAACACTGGACTTTGACACGACATATTTATTGCAATTATAAAGACTTAAAGCCGCACACCCTAGTTCCATCCAACGAAAATAAATTATAATTTGGTTAATCTACAAACCTGTAACACACTTAGATCACGTTTTTATCAAATGGAGTGAAAAAACAGGTTTTATATCGATAAATACCATGGGAATCCCCATGTCCCAATTGCTTGAAATAATTTTGAAAGTTAGTATTCTGATGTCACCGGTAGAAGCACAACAATGCCTACGTCACGACAAATTTCACAGACTGTGATGCGTAAGTCCGCTACAAGTGCAACAGCTGTAATTAACTTTTAGTCAAAAAAGATGTTAAAATTTGCTTAAAACCTGTTTTTTGAGGATATGTAAGAAATAGAATAATATATTTGTTTCCATTAGATACCATTTATCTCACAACTTGTTAATTAAAAACGTATCAAACTCACTTTTGCTCGTTACATACATTTTAACCTTCAGCATGCCATATTTCCACTAGAATTATTTCCCTTGCAGCCACATTATTTTCTATAACTCCACGACCATGACACTGCCTGCTTTCAAAGTCTCATAACTTCTCAGACTGACAGTATTTAAATATCATTTTGCATTTGACTATGTTAAAGAACATTTGTGAATTTTAATTGTTATCTTGTTTAGTGGAAAAATAAATAAACAAACAAACAAACAAACAATGAACATTGTGTGTTTTTTGTCAAAATCAATTGTTATTAGCAGAGTTAGTTCAACCCTAACCTTATTGTTTGTGCAGTGTTTCTGAACAGTTAATTCTGTATTCCACAAGTGAATGTCCATGGATATGGGCACATAGGCTCCTTACACATGTCACAGATGTATTGCGTCTGACACCGTTTTATCTTCCTGTTTGAGCACACAACACAATCAGGTTTTGAAGGTTTGCCATGATTATTTTTTGTCAGGCGACAGGGTGGGTCACTGTGTCGTCTTCCCACACGTGCAGGCACTGGTTCAAATCCCTGCGGCAGGCCATGTGCAATGGCAAGACGAAACTTCTCAGCATTCACACGCTTGGGGTGTTGCTAGTGTTTGTAGATGACCAGTGCATTGCAAAAACAGACATCCAGAAGATAAAAGAACACTTTCTTCCACCACTTGACCACCTGTGCAGAATCATATAATATGTCATAGCTTTGTCAGCCCTATCAATGCCACCCATGTGTTGTGAGTGTGCCTGAATTGCTGCTGGTTTCTGAACTTCACGCACGTTACCAACATGCTTCCTGCAGGCCTGCGATGAGCTTCCTGCAAGCTTGCGACAAGCTATCTGCAAGCTTGCACCATCATCAGCGGCGGCCATCTTGCATCTTGTCTAATTCTAAAAAACCCAACAATGATCAGTTTTAAAGTGAAAAACATGAACTGTTAAAACAAAAAAATAGGTGTTACATGTAGTCAGATACTTACAAAATTAGTTTCCCTGTATGATAAACATGTTCCATGTATGTGGGGCAGTCTTGACTAAACTGACATGCTAAAAAAACCTTCTGATCCTTATCCTATATTCTCCTCCTTTTTGTTTTTTAGGTTATATTCTTCCTCTGTTTTGAGATCCACAGTGGTGTAAAGTCATTTATTTGTTTCTTCTTGTTTATTTTTACCCCTGTTCCACCAAGCAGGATTCAACCAAACTTGGTCCAAATGATCCTCTTATAGACCTAACCAAGTGTTGTTATTTTTCAGGTTGATAAAAATTCCAAGATGGCCACCCTGGGCTCTAAATAACCAAGACATGTTTTACCTTTTCTCAAGTTCCACCATGCAAATCTCAACCATATGTATTTCTAATGATCCTCTCATGGCCCTGACCAAGTTTGTTATTTTTTGGGCCAATTCAAAACCCAAGATGGCCACCCTGGCATCTGATTGACCCAGACATTTTTTGCTTCTTCTCAAGGTCCACCAGGCAGGTTTCAATCAAACTTAGTCCAAATGATCCTCTCGTGGCACTTACTAAATGTTGTTATTTTTGGGGCTGATTAAAAATCCAAGATGCCCACCCTGGCTTCTGATTAACTGAGACCTTTTTAATTTTTAAGTTCCATCAGGCAGTTTCAATCAAACTTGGACCAAGTAATTCTCTCATGGCACTTATCAAGAGTTGTTATTTTTGGGACAGTTTAAAAATCCAAGACGGCCGCTCTTGCCTTTAATTGACCGAGTTGTTTTTGACTTCTCAAGGTTAAGCAGATTTCAACCAAATCTATTCCAAATTATTCTCTCATGGCCCTGACCAGAGACATTTTAAAACTTCTTTTCAAGGTCCACCATCCAGGTTTCAACCAAACTTGGTTCAACGATCCTCTCATGGACCTGACAGAGTATTGCTATTTTTTGGGCTGATTTAAATCCAGGATGGTCACCCTGGCCTCTCATTGGCTAAGACATTTTCAACATCTTCTCAAATTCCACCAGGCAAATTTCAACCAAACATGGCCCAAGTCATCCTTTTATGGCCATGCATATGTTGTTATTTTGGGGGTCAATTGAAAATCCAATCATTACAAGATGATTCTGTTTTAACCATATTGTATTATCATTCGTATGTATTAATATTAATTTTGTTTTAATTATTATTGTAAATAATATGTAAATCTGTTACATGTATGTTTGGTTGTTTAGCCACTGTTCCCATTGAATTTAATAAATCATGTGAGAAGTTATGAATTTAAAAAAAAATAACCATAAAAATGATTTGGACTTAGCTTTTTCTGTTCAAATTCAACTACACAAACTAAGCCTTTCTGTGTAGAACTTTGCACAAGCTTCCACAAGTGGATACATGCTTGCACAGTTACGATATGCATGCAGCAAGCTTACAAAAATGAAAATATGCTTGTGGAAAGCTTGCACAGTTGAAGATATGCATGCAGCAAGCTTGCGCATGCTTACACAAATGAAAACATGCATGAGGCAAGCTTGCAGAATTACTGAATTGGGAATTGGGAAATTGTTTAACGTGCATATTCAGAGCAAGCTGTTGTAGCACACGCCTGTCCTGGGCACAAGTACCAGCCTTGGCCGGTTCCTCCGTCCAGGACAGGAAAGGGTTGGGGTGGGTGAAGGAGGGACCGCCTGCATTGGCAGGTGCAAGGAAGCACAAGCAGTCAAACCGTAGTTGGTAACAGGCGGGGGGTGGTATGGTGCTATGTAATTTGGAATGTCCCGTAGGATTAAGCCAAAGGGAAATGAGTGCGCATTTTGATGAAGGAAGTTTGGCACAATTTTGATGGTCGTTCTGAAAATAGAAAGGTAGAATTACTGACTAGCTTACACGAGGTAAATGTTAGCTTGCAAATAGCTTGCATTGCTTGTACTACCTTGTAACAACCTTGTAACTACCTTGCAACAATCTAGAGACAAGCATGCATTTTTTTTGGAATAACTGTCCAAATATTACAGTAATAAATTAAACAATAAGTATGTCTTTTATGCTTTGTAATATAATAACCAAATACATATACATGTACATCGTATATTTTAGTAAAATGGGGCTTTTTTTTTATTGTTTTATTTTATTTTATTAGTAGCCTACTACTGTAGCATTTACACTATCCAAATTAACCAAAGACGTGTGCGTGCTTCGTCTATAGGACAGCCACTCCCTAGGAAATTCTTTACTGGAGATTTTACCCCCTCTTGCATTGCCACAGTTTATTTCATCCCTCTTGCATCACCAGAAAGAGGATTGCCACCCCAGACTAGTTTATATACTACAGAATGTGCAGTTCTACCTTTATTCTCTTTGTACTATATATATTTTTGTTTTGCTTTCAAGACAGTGCAAGTCAAGCTGCATGCCTTGGCTGTTCTAGCAGTTTGTCTTCACCCCAGTATTAAAAATAAGATTTAATCTGTATATTTTAATGGTAATTTGTAAAGACACATTTTTATTTCTACTGGATTTCTTTTTTCAGTTTTTTTTTTATTTGAGTTGGTATGAGTTTAAAACTTAAGAACATGTTTTTATATGACTTAACTTTATTCATTATGAAGCTACATGACATTTCATTGATTTCCCTTTGAAGCAAGCGGACCATATACGTGAGCACATGGTTATTCTTCAACAAAAAACTTTCTAATTTTGATTTTGGCTGTGCAGTTAAATTTCAATATGATAATTGGAGAGCTAGGTGAATTTGAGAAGGGCCACTGTAATATTTGTCTTCAGCTGGACCTGCTGGCGATATGGTTTTCATGTTAATTTTCAACCCTGAAAATACATTATTTTTATTTCTAATACCGTATAACCGGAAATGTTCGAGGATTTTTATTTTTGTGGGTTTTGAGGGTAAGTAGTCAGCATTGAAAATATAAATCCTTGAAAATATTTTGAAAATATCAACAAATTCTATCAAAAATATTTATTGTGAAAAACTTAACCCACTGACAATTTACCGAAACATTTTATTTCCTGTCATGTGCGCAGTCCACCGGATACGACAAGAGAATAGTATAGTCAAGACAAGTTAGAATTTAAAAAAAGGTATTGTCTGAATCTCACTGTGTGTAGAATATAATGAAATATTTTTTAATTTCGTATATTGCTTTTGTCAATGTCCGCCCGCACTGCATCAGTGATTCCGGTGTGGATGAATGCAGATTTCAACATTTCCTGGCGTGTTTTCAATTCTGCCATAACTTTCATAATCCAGCTTGCATTAGTTGGTTTTGATGTCTGTTACACCTTTGCCGTCTTTCATAGCCAGGGAAACCTGCTTTGAATACCATGTGGTGAACTCAGACTTCATGGCGTTCTTAAGTGGTTTGTTCACACATACGTAGTAATTGGCTTTACACAAAATCAAAGATTGTGAACAGTTGTCTGGCGAATAGTAGTCAGTGGCCAATTAGGCTACAGCTGAGTGTTCTATTGTTTAACTTTACATGTTGGAGGTGAAATTTTAATCAACAGTAACAAGTATTCTTGCAACTAGACTTGTTAAAACTCGAAAATAAAATCACTTTCAATTTAGATTTGGCAAACGACGAAAATAAGAAACCTTAAAATGTTTTTATACCCCAAACCATGAAAATTTCCAGTTACACGGTATATGATATTGACGGTACCGAAACACACAAGGATAATAATCTCTTTTATCATATAATTAATACGACATATGTTTGTATACTGTACATGCAACTTTAATTTCAGTCCGCCAGTACTAGATGTTCAGATGACGTAAGAATATGTGGCACAGTGTCTTTTTTTTTAATGGAATTGACATCAAACTCGAATGACGTCATTTATGGATGTCCTTACATCAAAATAAACTAGTGCTTAAATTTTTTTATTTTCTGGATGCTGGACAGCTTTTAGTGTAAAATTGTTATTGAAATGTTTTTATTTGATGACTGTGAATGCATACGTCAATTATGGAGTGTCACACTAGTACATTTGCTTAAATGTCAATAAACCTAGTCCCGTGACCTTGATTAATTTACATTTAATTTACAAAGTTATCAAATTCTTAAAGTATGTGATCTGAAATTCTGGATTTTTATATTTTAAAAGCTTCGTAAATACCAGATATTTCATATGAAGTTGTATATGACTAATATAAATGATGGTGAAGTGTAAATAAAGAAAGAATCAAATAAAGAAAATAAATTGAATACTTAGGAGATAATCATATGGAGTTTTTAGATTTGCGGGCGTTATTGTCTATTTGACAAAAAATGACATTTGCGGAATCTAAAAACTCCATATCGTTACGTCCATTGTAAACTGAATAGTTTTATCTACGGAATAAACTGTATATTTGGTATTTAAAAAAAAAAATACTTGGCTACAATCTAACTGTAGACCCTTGAAACGTCAACTTCGCCTGTTCCAATTGCTAATGACGTTATTTTCTCATGCCATCATTAGGTTTCCGGGTGTTATTGTCTATTTAATCCTGGAAAAAGAATGTAATTAACCAATCACAATATAGAACACACTCACAATCAGTTTACAATAAATAAATAAAAAAATACATGTAAATAAAAAAACTAATTTTAACCTTCGGAAATACCAGATATTTCAAATGAAGTTGTATGTGACTGATATAAGTGATAGTGAAAAGTAAATGAAAGAAAGAAATATAATAAAATATATAAAGTAAAGTTTGTTTTATTTAACGACGCCGCTAGAGCACATTGATTTTTTATCTTATCATTGGCTATTGGACGTCAAACATATGGTCATTCTGACACTGTTTTTAGAGGAAACCTGCTGTCGCCACATAGGCTACTCTTTTTACGACAGGCAGCAAGGGATCTTTTATTTGCGCTTCCCACAGGCAGGATAGCACAAACCATGGCCTTTATTGAACCAGTTATGGATCACTGGTCGGTGCAAGTGGTTTACACCTACCCATTGAGCCTTGCGGAGCACTCACTCAGGGTTTGGAATCAGTATCTGGATTAAAAATCCCATGCCTCGACTGGGATCCGAACCCAGTACCTACCAGCCTGTAGACTGATGGCCTGCCACGACGCCACCGAGGCCGGTAATAAAATATATAAATAAAATAAGATAAATAAAATAAATAAGGTCACAGCGCTACATTTATTGACATTTAAGCAAATGTACTACAGTGACACTCCAGAATTAACGTAACTTCGTAAGAACCAGATATTTCAAATGAAGTTGTATGTGTCTGATGATATAAATGATAGTTAAAAGTAAAATAAGATAAATAAATAAATAAATTTATATCAGACACTAACAACTTCATTTAAAATATCTGATATTTGGGGTATAAAATAATGATGAAAAACAAAACTACTGTCTCCAAAAGAAAATCATATTTAGGGTAGGTAATAAAAAACAAACAGATGTAAGTGCCTCATATAGGTGGTTATGGGTTTGAAATGTTTTGAAATTAAGGTTAGGACATTACATTTCAAGCACATGACCATTTATAAACAGCATTTCTTTTACTATCATTTATCTAAACACTAAAAAAAAATTCTATTAATTTCCAAGATTTCAGGGTACATAAGTTTAACCTCAGTAGCCTCTGGCAGAAACCATTAAGTTGAAAATTCTAAGAATAACAAAGGAATAATAAAATGTCTTGCCAGTATTTATTATAAATTACCCAAGATTGGTAATTGATCTGCTGTGAGGAATTGTTTTAATATATTTTATGGTAAAATTGGGTTGTTTAATTGAGGGGTGGGGTGGAGGGGGACTAATGGATAAGTTAAAGTTTGTTTTGTTTAAAGACACCACTAGAGCACATTGAATTATTAATCATCAGCTATTGGATGTCAAACATTTTGTACTTTTGACATGCATATAGTTAGAGTGTAAACCTGCTACATTAGTAGCCAGGTATCTTTTATATACTGGATATATTTTAACACCATCCAACAGACAGAATAGCACATACCACAGCCTTTGATATACTAGTCGTGATGCACTGGCTTAAATCGAATCAAACCGAGAAACCGTAACAGGTAGATCTGTTCCGATTGCAAAAAAATCACAATTATTTTTTTCTTTTCTTTTTTGCTTCAGGACATTTCAGGGTCCCTACATAAAATTTGCCTAATTTATAACTTTCCAGACAATACTTCCTTATCCCCCTAAAGCTCAGTGGCGTCGTGGTAGGCCATCCGTCTACAGGCTGGTAGGTACTGGGTTCGGATCCCAGTCGAGGCATGGGATTTTTAATCAAGATACCTACTCTAAACCCTGAGTGAGTTCCGCAAGGCTCAATGGGTAGGTGTAAACCACTTGCACCGACCAGTGATCCATAACTGGTTCAACAAAGGCCATGGTTTGTGCTATCCTGCCTGTGGGAAGCGCAAATAAAAGATCCCTTGCTGCTAATCGGAAGAGTAGCCCATGTAGTGGCAACGGCGGGTTTCCTCTCAAAATCTGTGTGGTCCTTAACCATATGTCTGACGCCATATAACCGTAAATAAAATGTGTTGAGTGCGTCGTTAAATAAAACATTTCTTTCTTTCTTTCTTTCTTTCTTTCCCTCACCCCCCCCCCCCCACACACACACACAAAAACACATACACACACACTCACGCATACACACATGCAAACAAAAAGAAAAGGAAAAAAGCTAACACTTCCAAACGTTCCAGCATGCTTGTTAATACTATCACTAACCCTAAACCTAACTTAAGCCTGAATTAACTGAATGCTGGAACGATGGGAAGTCTTGCCAAAACTTTTATTTTGGCCATTCGTCTGACTGTGTGCAGTTTAACGACGGATTCTTAATGACAATATATACATCGAAGACTGATTAAATGAGTCAGTAAATTCCATTACATTGGAGGGAAATTGATTCTTAAACTCTTACCTTCGTAGAATTTATATATCACTTGAATTTTGCTGGATTTCGGCAAAACTTCACTGTCAATACCATGTGACGGTTTCGCAGGAAAAAACTGATTTTACGTCTCCGCATAGTTGTCATCGCTTTTAACACATGCCAGCAGAAGAGACAATTATTTTAACTAATTTTAATGCTAACTATACAAAAACGTTACACATTGAAAAACATTATGTTGTCAATCGCGCCGTACAGAGGGGTCAGTTATGGAGTGTCACCTAGTACGTTTGCTTAAATGTCAATAAACCTAGTGCCATGACTGATTAATTTACATCTAATTTGCAAAGTTAACAGATTCTTAAAGTATCTGATCTAAAAAATATCACATACTTTGATTGGACTGAAAATGTAAGATATATGATAATTTGTTTAAAATTTCGTAAATATCAGATATCATTTCAAGTGAAGTTGTATGTATCTGATATAAATGATAGTGAAAATAAATAAGATAAATAAATAATAAGTTGTGAATAGACATGTAGCATTGATTTATAGTGGTACGACTGTCTTTTTTAATGAAACGATAAGGGGAAAATAGAGCTGTGATAAAGGTCTATGTGAGGTAGGTTGGGTTTTTTTTTGGGGGGGGGGGGGGTGGGGGAAGCATAGTTTATGTGGAAAATTAAACATCACTGGAAATCCACGTGAATATTTAACTATAATTCTAATTGTTAAAATCTTTTAATTTTGCGTTGTTAAAACCCTTGACAGGCGGCTCCAGAGACTTCGTCTAAGTTACATGCAATGTTTCTTGATTTTAGTCTTAAACTATTATGATGTAAATTTTAGCAGACTGTTTTTCGCAGCCAGTTTACCGTCTGATACAAAGTATGTATGTTAGTCACTAGAGATTCACAGTTCATACGAAGCTACTCACAACGCTCATGACAACTGTTGATCATGCCCCCCAAGTTGTAAATAGCCTGGATACAGTCTAATTCGGCAAGGGATGTTACTCTTTGTGCACATGCGCAATGGGAATATGAAAGAGGACTATTAAGTCTGCAATTGAGGACAAAATATCAGACGAGAATTAATGGGTACAAAAGACAGAATGACCATTCTGATCATGTGACAAAATTTGCACCAAATAAGTGGTTATTCAGTTACAGATTGCCGAAACAATAATTTTATTGTTTTTAATTCATTGCTTAAATAAAATATAACTTTCACTGTGTGTATCAAACATACAAATAGATACTGGAATGGGACACAATACAGGCTGTTAAAATAAACTCTGAAGGTTTCCGTCATTTTCGTACACACTGGCTCGTTTCCTTTGATGTCCAGTGTGCAGACTGATAGATTTTTTTTCGGCGTGTGAAAAGGTGTGCATTTTGAAATAACGGAGCTGGGTGCTGTAAAATATAGTAGGATGTTGAAAAATAAAGAGGGTCACAGAAATATAAAGGGGGCCGGCAAAAGACTAAAGCAGGGCAGCAAAATGCAATAGCATTGCAAACTGCCCCGCATAAATGAAGCAGCGAGAACTCTACATTGCCACCTCCCACCTCAAGTTGACAGTCAAAATGTACTCTTTACTACTGATTACAGAACAGATAATTCACAGTGCAGTTGGTTAATAATATAAATATGTTGTACCTTTATTATTCAGACTACTGGACCTTTTACTTCTGTGCCCACTTCAACACCGAGTCCTGTACCTACTGTCTCATTTGGACGAGGGGCTTACTTGTCAGGTTTACTAAAGACTGTACCAACAACACCAACAGCAGCAACTGTACCTGCTACAATGACTGCATCAGTCGGTCCTAGTCAGATGCCACAGCAAGGTATTTTAGTTGCTTTTTAGCTTCTTAATTTTAAAAAGCACAAGTGATTGAGAGCCTGCAAGGGGCATATATGCTAACACTATGCAATTGTTTCTTGTCGGGTCATGAAGACCATGCTTTTTAGCAGGGATGGACATAATCATGCTATTTCATAAGGTATTTTTTTAATTGTCCTGCAGAGAACATGCAATTGAGGAAAAGTTGTGTTATTGAACATGGGTTTTTTTTAAACTTAAGTAAAATAGTGTATTCCTGGGTACGAATTTAACATGGTTTTTGTTTTCAAGGGCCAGTTGTACAAATATACAAAGACAAATGTTAAATTTTCATTTAGACCATATTTAAACTGATTTAGAGAATAACTAACGAGCTACGAGGAATTACGGATTATCTGTCCCGAGTGATTTAATGTTGTAAACCCGAGCCTCTGGCGAGGGTTTTACAGCATTAATTCACGAGGGACAGATAATCCGTAATTCCTCGTAGTGAGTTGGTTATTATCTTTATTACCCATTGTCAATCATTAACGATTTTAAAAGTATATTTACGTTCTCGCTGCTGTAACAACTAACAAGCTCTACCAGCCATAACAATATATTCATACGCGCCGTTACCGGTGCACACCCAACAGTATCCACCAAAGAATACTTCCAAAAAAACCCAGTCAAAATAATAAAAAAAAATTTTTTTTAAACATTTGTACATATATTTAGATTTTTTCGTATCGTAAAAAATATTTGAAGTTTGTAGTAATAGTTTGACCGATGAATGGAATCATGAATGAACAAAAAGTAGTCCCGGCAGTATGTAATTGCCAATCAAATCTTGTCTTTTTAAAGCCAGCCAATCAGTGACTGTAGAAGAAATCTGCACACTGTGCAGAGATCCAAAAAAATATTACCCCGTATATTTGAGCCCATATGGGTAATAAAAGCAGAGCCCTCAAAAGTACCCGGTCTCCGGCGGCAAATCGCCTCCTGAAACAGCTTTTGTCGCCGCCTACTTTTTCGTTGATGGTAAAAAAAAAGTGCTTTCTCTTCTTTAATTTCTTCGATTTTTCAAATGTTTCTAGGGGAGGGCCCCAGACCCCCCGCTTTGCCCCCTGCTATCATCACTGTTGTAGCCTGCTACTTCTTAAACTATTGAGGGCGCTGTAAAAGTATATATTGTAACAAAATGTGGATACTTAGTAATTATAATGTTGGTTGTTTGATAACGAAATCTCCATTATGGGCCTTCACGGTTATTAGATGGACGCAGACTAGTGGCTCAGAGATCATTTTTCAAGGAAAATATTAAAATATTCTTTGTCATTATTACTCTTACTATTTGAGAAATATTATCGAATTTTTATGTAATCGAATGATGCATCAGTCACCACCTGTCGTTACAGTGTTTACCATTTCTAGCTAGTTCAAGCTGTGAAAATGGCACAATTTTATTTACATGGAAGCCGCCATGTTTGAACTTTAAATATGGAACAATTTTCAGCCTCTTGCTATATTAATTAGGTTGTAAACGGACTATTGTTTAGATAATTTAGGATATTATATAAATCTACTAGTGCAGTGGATTTTGAAAATCACTGATCCCATGGCTAGTGGATTTTTATAAAATTCTAAAAGCCCTGCACTGGCTCCCACACAGCTGTTACTGTAACACAGTGCAGACACGACAATGTAAACCATGACCAGTCTTTTGAGGTTACACATCACCATTTATGTTTGCATACCTTTTAAAGTTTTTTTTTTCTTCAAACATTAAATAATTAAAATCGCAAGATGTATTTTTCAAGTTCATTATGTAATAAAATAACACCTACATGTATGTAACAAAAATGCACAATTACATTTTTAGATAATCTGTTTAATATGTCATGTAGAGGTTTGGCATGCCAATCAACACTGATACACAAGTACATGTAATTCCCACTATATGGTATTGTGAAATGTTATTAACAGTTATTTAATAAGTTAAAACTTTTAATTGGTATTTGTGGCTGCCACATCTGCATATACGGAACTGTGAACATTGATATTAAATGTAGTTCAAACTGAAAAATTCAGTTTCTCTTCCTGTCATTCTAAGTGAGTAAGTATAACTTTTAACAGTTATGTGGGAGTTGAATCAAAGAAATTTAAGAACAGTTGTCTTCACTATATAACTGAAAATCAGAACAATAAAAACAGGTAAATTTTGTTTTATTTAATTAATTAACAACAATGTATTAAAACATAATTATAATTAATAATATAATTAATTATATGTTTTAAATAATATTACAGATGCATAAATTCAGTGGCCCCAAAAATTCCCAATGTTGACTAAAATCGTGCTAATTTTCTCAATCCAATCAGCCGTGAGACTCTGATGAAGTCCCTGGGTCATGCAGAATGCGATAGTCTGCATTTTGTTTAGTGAATACCACACTCCACTTATACTGGACACAAATGTCCATGCAACACAAATATTTTATGAATAAGGGCCCTGAGCCAAAGGTTAAAGTGACCTATTGCGATCTGTTTTTGTCAGTTGGTCAATATGTCTTGTTCGTCATGGGTAAACATTTCACATTTTTAACTACTTCTTCAAAACTACTTGATCAGTTCCAACCAAATTTGTCAATTTTGTCATTGCGACCTTCTTTTTGACCTGAGGGGTGGGGTCGAAAAGGGGAAAATTAAGTCAGTTAAAAATATTTTTCTCTACTTTTACAAATGCTGTAACAGAATAGTCTTCATATATGTATGTATAAAACTCAGTAAGCCATTTATCTAATTTGTTAATGTCATTAATGTTGGATCTCCCATATGTCCCTGGAGAGGAAGTTTACTATAGTTAATATGTAGAAATGCATTTAAATGGGAGAGGTGGGGATCTTCAACTTTTCTCCAAGACTATTTGAGCAATTCCAACCAAATGTTATAGCAAGAGAAACAAATTTGTGAATCTGGTAATCCCCCCCATACACACACACACCACCACCACCACCACCACCACCACCACCACCACCACCACCACCACCACCACCAAAAACAAAACAAAAACAGAAAGAAAAAACATGCCTATTTCTAACAATCTTCTTTTAAAACTAAGAGTTATTTCCCATATACAAAAACAATTTGGAAAGTAGAACACTTGATATACCGTATATCGCTGTGTATTAGCCGACTCCATGCATTAGCCGACCCCCTAGTTTCACCCTCCAAATCGGCTTTAAAATTATAGACCTTGTATATAAGCCGACCCCCCTATATAAAACTAACCAAGTCAGATGTCTGTGTGGTCTACAAAATGACAAAGTACATCTGCTTTCAAACGTCATTTGTCACAGCAAACTTATCCGGAAGCAGTAGCCGATTTCTATTTATAGAAACGGTGTCCGGTTAATTTATTTCTCATAAAATATAAGTACCAAGATAGCGAAATATACCTAAACATTCTTGATTGCAGCCACACGTTAAAAACACAGTGACTGTTTGCATTGTTGATTGTGCTAATCGGTCTTTTCATTACTAGTCGGCTATACCCTACCATACCCAACCACCCGTGTTGATTAATCCCAAGCCGACAAACAAAACAAATGAAGCTGGAACAATTAACGTGTTCACCGGTTTAGTAAGCAGTTTTGTAATGACACGTAACCTGCGAAGTTTTCCGAAATTGTTTTGATCGGTCACCATTTATTGTTGTTTAAACAGATAAATATTACTAAATAACTTTTAAACACCAACATTTATTAAAGATGAACATATATATACAATTTTAATATCTTTTATTTGTAATAGCTTGTGTTAAAATGCAATATTAAACCTTTATGAAAGCGGAAATGCAGAGCACAATAATGACAATAGATCGAGTCGAGCCGTGACGTCACTATTCTAACTTTACATTTCCAATAAAATATTGACTCCTTAGATAAGCCGACACCAGCCTTTGACTTGATAATTTTTGTATCAAAAAGTCGGCTAATACACAGCGATATACGGTAGGCAGGTCTGTTGGCCCAGCAGGGGTGCAGAAATGGAAAATATTTCACTAGCTCACTGGACCAGAGCCAACTAAAATTTACTAGCCCGCAAGAATTTCTACTAGTCCACCAGCCTATATAGAACAATATATTATTCTATAGGCTGGTGGACTAATATAAATTTTATTTATTTATATATATATATATATATATATATATATATATATATATATATATATATATATATATATATATATATATATATATGGTTTGCTTTGTTTAATAACACCACTAGAGCACATTGATTTATTAATTATTGGCTATTGGATCAGGGGTTCAAATTTTTTCAAAACAATTACTTGCCACAGGGCAAGTGCCAATCAGATATTCACTTGCCCCATATATTTTTCCACTTGCCCATACTTCTTAAGGTAACCAATTGTGTTACTCCTATTTAATTTAATAGTCTTGAAAGTAATTGGTTTAATTGCACAAATAAAGAATTTTGCCAATAGGTTACAACACTTACCCAGGAAGTACTAAATGTACATGTCTGTCCAGTAGTATCCACTGTCTTCTCTGTTTGTTGATTTAAACTTTATTTTTTAAATAGTGTCCATTAGTTGATTTAAACTTTATTTGTTTGGTAGCGTCCACTTGTTCATCTAAATATAATTATTGTGTCGATGTATGCCTTAGTGACCACTTGTATGGCCGTGGATGTGGTGAGATCCCTTTTCACTTGTGAGTCATTGTTTTATGGCTGACATTAGTTCAAAAATGTTTTGGGATTTTGGCCCATGTGTCATTAGTGTGAGCATATTAGTTACTTGACATTATTTGTCCAAAAACACTTCTCTGGGGCGTTTTCACCCTGTTCATAGCTGAGAAAAAGTCTCTCGCAAACAGGTGTGGCTGAGCTCAAAGTAAACAAGCTCTTTTACTCAATGGGGGGGGGGGGGTGGGGGGTGGGGGGGGGGGGGGGGGGGGGGGGCAGTTGCAACAGTTATATATTTTATTATATATTAATTTTCATTTTTTTTATGATTCCCCTCCAAACCTCCCCCAAAGTTCCCTTGGTATTTCGCCTCATGTCATTGCCCCCACCCCCCCAAAAAAGAGGATTTTCTGGATCCGCCACTGCTTGGTAAACAACAACAGAGGCGGGGGTGTACATTTCGGCAGGCTTGTATTTTTAATTTATTGAGCATAATTTATTTCTTAAAAACTATTAATAAAGCAGAAAAAAAAAAAATGTTCTTGTATGCTTAAAGGGCATTGCACCATCACGATTATGGCGTAGGGCTAATGAAATCTAACTTCACCTTACCCGTTCATTTTACACGAACATAGATTTGTACTGAAAAAACATTAAGTATGTTCTGCTACAAGGTTTGTTATATCTAAACTAAACTATCTTGCAACTCTTATAAGAATACAGTTCATAACATTTATGCTTTGTTCAAGTGAACTTGGAAATTATAAACATGCTTTACGCCCCCATTCATTTGCAAAAAGCAGATTCTGCAACCGTGTTAACGTCTAATGTAATTTGAATATGACAATTTTAAACTGTATCCCACCTCATATACCATGTTTGCAAGGATTAAACATTATGATTGCACACACAAGGCATGTATACTTTATTTTTTATATAAGCTGTAAAGTGTATTGGACTGTCACTGGGATCCTATAATACCCGTAACTGAGTAAAACACGATTATCCAAATAACTCTCCTAACTGTATATCTATTAGATCTCTCTGTAACGGGCAGTTATACATGCGTGGCTCGTCTCTAGGTATGATCAGAGATACGATCTTATATAAAGTATGTATAATATAGCACGTTTAGTTCACTAGAAAACACAACAAAAACACAATACACTTTGGAATCTGTATTAATCTACGCTGACAAATGTACTGCCGCAGTAGTTAATTAACAACAACAAATAGTAACAACCCAGAACTGATCACTTAATTAGTTAATCTCACTAGGTGTCTAGTTTATACAATATTCTAATCACTTCACCGTGACACAACACCCACACGTGTGATAATTGAGAAATGCTTCCAGGGGAACTTAATTAACCTTTAGACTACTGGATTAATTTTGAACAAAAACCACGTTGAGTGGGTACAAGTTTATAATTTTTACTCACATATATTCACTTAAATGTTTCATAAATACATGAAATAAAGTTCATATATGAATCGGTAAGTATTATTTTCGTGTCTTTTTTTGTAATTTTTATTATTTTAGATTGGCTAATGGTGATTAAAATTAGGCAAAAAATCGAAAAAGTTGCGTTTACTTACGGGCATTTGTGGCCAGCTGTCCAGTATTTATGTCCATTATTCCCGATAACAGTGGTTTTCTGACCAGAATTTTTTTAAAAACCCGAACTACTATTCATATTGCAATATTTGGTAATTTTTGTTGTTGGTAAAACGATCAAATTTATTATCAAATTAGCTGTTACAATCAGCTATCGATCCCTGAAAATTACCGCGACGTGCCGCCATTGTTGTCAAGCGAAAATACTTGCCGAAAACCAGTTTTTGAACTCAAAATTTCAAGGTATTTTCAATTGAAAAAATCAAAACAAAAACCACCATTTTGAAAAAAAAATCTTTTTTCTTTAATTATATTTCCGTTTCCGGTGAGTGTCGTGTGCAAAACGGCGGGAAATATGAATTGGGGAATGCACTGTATACAGTGTATAGTATATCGATTGACGTGACGTCGGGCGAGATATCTCGCCTGCAGTAGTCAGAAGGTTAATAAAGGAATTACAACTCTATTCCTAACTGGTTAATTTTTAATTAACCCTTATCTACTCATTCAGTAACCTTGTAATACAGAATTAATACTGGTACCTATCACAATAAAGACAATAACCTACAGTTTACCTAGGTCCTCTAGGATGACTAGTTAAGCTTTATATATATTAGAACAGTGAGCCTACAGTCTACTGCATCAGATTACTGGCAGCACCGTCTAAATAATATTGGTATAATACAGTATTAAAATATTTAAAGTCACATCAATCGCATCAAGGTTATACAACAGAGCAGAAATAAAATATTTACCAGTCCGGACGGACAACATTCCCCCTGGAAGCCTTCCTATGTTTCTCCCTGATATC
This sequence comes from Gigantopelta aegis, assembly GCF_016097555.1. Lineage (NCBI taxonomy): Eukaryota > Metazoa > Mollusca > Gastropoda > Neomphalida > Peltospiridae > Gigantopelta > Gigantopelta aegis. Next base: position 41,126,551 of record NC_054706.1, read on the forward strand.
TCTAAAACCCTAGCTATTTATTATAAAATCCCAGTATCACCTGGGGGTACATGCGGCACCGAATACCTACAAGTGATATTTCCACAGTGACTAAGACGACAATTTTCCTTAGATGGCCAGACTTGCTGACGTCTAGTCGCCACAATCACGGTTGTTAAAACCGCACTCGCGGAGGTATTACGTAACTACTGGCCACATGGCCTCCTCACCTGGGCTGGGTGTGTATTAGGCACAGCTCGACCACGGTCGCGTGGAGGTATTACGTAACAAAGTGCCCACCAGTGCTTAAGTGCATATTGGAACTGCACACGGCCCTCTAACACAATTAATATCGCCACAGGTGAAAACAAATTTAAGAGCATGTTCCGTCACATGGACACTATTTCCAAGTTTGAAGATCATCGAACCGATTACTTGAACGAATTCAGTCGAACGTTCAGTGGCAAAAATTACTGATCTTAGTCGGTAGTAAAAGGGAAATATCTTTAAAGTTGTTATCAAACTTTTCAACACATTTTGGGTTAGTTCTCCTTAGAGCTATGTAAATGCTCGGACAATCGGAACTCTTTCCAAAGGGACCGGCCTCGGTGGCGTCGTGGCAGGCCATCGGTCTACAGGCTGGTAGGTACTGGGTTCTGATCCCAGTCGAGGCATGGGATTTTTAATCCAGATACCGACTCCAAACCCTGAGTGAGTGCTCCGCAAGGCTCAATGGGTAGGTGTAAACCACTTGCACCGACCAGTGATCCATAACTGGTTCAACAAAGGCCATGGTTTGTGCTATCCTGCCTGTGGGAAGCGCAAATAAAAGATCCCTTGCTGCCAATCGGAAGAGTAGCCCATGTAATGGCGACAGCGGGTTTCCTCTCAAAAATCTGTGTGGTCCTTAACCATATGTCTGACGCCATATAACCGTAAATAAAATGTGTTGAGTGCATCGTTAAATAAAACATTTCTTTCTTTCTTTCCAAAGGTTTTACCGAGATTTGTAACAAAATTAAAAAAACGTTTTAGGTGTTACATCAACTGTGTAAGCTTCCCGCAAGCATGTTTTAATTTTTGCAAGCTTGCTGCATACATATCTTAAACTGTACAAGCATGTCTACACTTGTGTTAGCTTGTGCAAGCAGAAGTAAAAAAGATCTCTGTCATTCAGAGGACAGGGTGGCCATCTTGAATTTTGAATTGGCCCGAAAAATAACAAACTTGGTTAGGGCCATGAGAGAATCATTAGGAATAAAAATAGTTGAAATCTGCATGGTGGAACTCAAGAAAAAGTAAAAAAATGTCTTGGTTATTCAGAGGCCAGGGCAAGCCAGCTTGGAATTTTTATTGACCTGAAAAATAACAACACTTGTCAGGTCTATAAGTGGATCATTTGGACCAAGTTTGGTTGAATCCTGCTTGGTGGAACAGGAGAAAAAAGAAACAAAAAGAAACAAACAAATGACTTTACACCATTGTGTGGATCTCCAGACAATGGAGGAATATAATCTAAAAGAAGAAGAATATAGGATCAGTTTTTTTTAGCATATCAGTTTAGTCAAGACTACCCCGCATACATGGAACATGTTTATCCTACAGGAAAACTAATTTTGTAAGTATCTGACTACATGTAGCATCTATTTTTTTGTTTACAGTTCATGTTTTTCACTTTAAAACTATCATTGTTGAGGTTTTTAGAATTAGAAAAGATGCAAGATGGCCGCCACTGATGATGATGGTCACATGTGTGCAGGAAGCTTGTCGCAAGCATTTGGGAAGCTCATTGCAAGCGTGCGGGACGTTCGTCGCAAGGTTGTAAAAAGGTTCCAAATACTAGCTTAAACTGAACAAGCTTCCAGGAAGCTCGTCACAAGCGTGCGGAAAGCTTGTCGCAAGGTTGTAAAAAGGTTCCAAATACTAGCTTAAACTGAACAAACTTGTGGGAAGCTTGTCGCAAGTGTGCAGAAAGCTCGTCGCAAGCGTGCAGGAAGTTTGTTGCAAGCGTGCGGGAAGCTTGCGAGATGCCAGTTGCAAGCATGCAAGAAACTGGTGGGAAGCTTGCTGCAAGCATGCAAGAAACTGGTCGCATGGTTGTTAAAACGTTCCAAATACTAACTCGAAACGCGGGAGTTACTACCGTGTAAGATATACTTGTACAACCTTGTTGCAAGGTAGTTACCAGCTATTTAATAAGCTTGCAATTTTTTTTCTGCACCCCTTTTTCTAGTTTGAATGTAACAGTGATGATTAATGATGATATTGTGCACCATTAAATAAACTTTCCTTCAGTTTATTTTTTATGTTAGTTTTGGCATATTTTTTTAGCTTCTGTAGGAGTTGCTCAACCTATGATGTCACTGGGTCGAGGTTTGGCAGCAATGCAGGCACTGCTTGAAAGGTATGATGTTTCAGTGCTTTCATTAACATTCCAAAAGAAATTGTCTCATGGGCTTCCTTTACATTGATCAACAGCTTTATTATATAAAGCAAGTGAATACATTTGTGGAAGTTCCATTGTGACAGACTTACACATTTGATGACTAAAATACTAAATAGTGAAAAAGTAAATCAAAATCGGAAAAGTTATTATTAGTTCGAATTTTATACTGATTTTGTATTTATGTATTTGTCTTGCCAGAAATTGTGAAATAGTAGTCCAAAGGTGTGAGACATACATACATGTACATGCAAAATTTGGTGAAATAATTTCATGTAATAATTGATATTTTGTTAGTAAATAACTCTGTTTCAACAAATTTTTAAAGTTTAATAGACAATTTAGCAACATTTTCTGGTCGCCCAGAGCTAGCCGTGACTGTTCAGTAATATATTGTCCTGTTATAACATCATCAACGATGCACCAACATGGTGTGGCAGGAGACAACATTTCGAAATCTGAGGTAACTAGAAGTCGGTTCATGTGGTTTTTAGATAACCAATTGTTTGGTTACGTGAATTATATTTGCATGACCCGTGACTTACCTGATCGGTAATTATATTTCAAATACATAATTTTTAGCTCAGGCATAAAGTTAAACCAAATTACAAAAGAAAACATTTTATAAAAGTTTCTTTAATGCTCGCTAAAGTTAACAATATTGTAAAAGGACTAAATATCATCCCCAGTACTGAAACAAAATAGATACATTTAAAGTGATTCCTTTTTTGTTTTGCGGTGCCATGCTACTTTCACTTTATCGATGGTACTTCTATACTACAATGACGTTCCAAATGTTTGTTTTTTAAAGCTCATTATGGGATGTTAGTATTTTTCAACTTTTGTGACATTTTTGGATTCCTGTTTACGTTAAAACTGTTTTCAACATTTGTAAAATTATAGGCAATTCAATATTATGTCTACATATATTCCTTTAGAGATAAAATAGCAGCAGCCATCCTCAGTGGTCCATGTACATTTCTCTATACTGAGCATTTATAGTCTGTCCCACAGGTAATGCCTTTTTCATACTATGAAATTTATTACAGCATTATTTCTGAGCCGATTAATTTGTAAATTGCAGGCAAAAATATAATTTTTTAGTTATTTCTAAAACACTTTTACCTTTCTTCTTACGTCAAACCAAACTGAAATTATTTATAAAAAACATTTTTGTAGGTGATGGGATGGACTATAGTTTAGATTGGTTACAACTGTTGCAATATAATGTTGTCTACTGGTTTGCTGCTTATCAAGTATCTAAAAATCAGTCTAAAACAATTGCTGGAATGCTAGTAGTATGTCTGTGTGAATAAACATCCTGTAATCGTGAAGTCTGCTACTTTTAATTTCTAAACATCTACAGGTCATGACATAACCGATTTGCAGTTTATGTCAATTTAATTTTGCGTAACAGACACGCCAACACAATGGCAGTTATTTTGAAATATTGTGCCGTGTGGAGTACACTTTAGTTTCAGAAGTCAGGACTGGATCACCATACTTCTAAGAAATAAATAATATATGTATGGCAAACAACAGGTTTTGATTTATTTAAAAATGTAAGTATTACTAAGATTTTAATGATGCACATGAACCGTGTGTGTATTTTTTATATAATCCTTTTTTTTTTTTTTATAATCCTTCTTTTTTTTCCAAACAATCTGGAGCCGAAATTGCAAAAGCCTGTTTTTGTCTTAAATGCATGTAATTACACACATTTACAATGCTTAACCTTCTGACTACTGATTAATTTTTGACAAAAACCATGTTATGGGGCTACAGATTTATAACGTTTACTCACATATTTACACTAAAAGGTTTTATACATATAAATAACAACAATAAATGTGTATATGTGAATCAGTAAGTATTATTTTTGTGGATTTTTAAAATTTAAAATTGATATTTTAGGTCGTTTAAAGTTGATAAAAATTAGGCAAATAAATCAATAAAATCATCTTTACTTGCATGTATTTGTGGCCAGATGTCTAATATTTTTGTCAATTTTTTTCCAATAACTGTGTTTTTCTGACCAGAATTGTTTTTGGAAACAAACTACGATTCATGCCCCAATATTTCATGATTTTCATTGTTGGTAAATGGTCAAATTTATGATCAAATTAGCTTTCACAGTTAGCTGTCCGCCATTGTTGTCAAATGAAAATACTTGATGAAAACTTTTTTTTTCAACTCAAAATTTCCTGGTATATTTCTCAAGCAACAAAAAAACTAAACTAAAACAACTATTATTAAAATTACTCTCGATCAGTGCTGTTCTATTATTTATAAACAGTATGAAGTTTACATGACACTGGGCGAGATATTTCATCTGTAATAGAAGGTTAAACATCTGCATTTAAGCAAAATAGGGGGCGGGACATAGCCCATGTGGTAAAGTGTTTGCTTGATGTGCGGTCGATTTGGGATTGATCCCCATGAGTAGGTCCATTGGGCTATTTCTCGCTCCACGACTGGTATATCAAAGGCTGTGGTATATGTTATCCTGTCTGTGGGATGGTGCATAAAAAGATCCCATGTTGCTAATCAAAAAGAGTAGCCCATGAAGTGGCGACAGCGGGTTTCATCTCTCAATATCTGTGTGGTCCTTAACCATATGTTCGATGCCATATAACCGTAAATAAAATGACATTGTGTTGAGTGTGTCATTAAATAAAACATTTTCTTCCTTTCTTTAGACTACTGGATTAATTTTTTTACAAAAACCACGTTGAGTGGGTTCATGTTTATAACTTTTACTCACATATATTCACTTAATGTTTTATAAATACGTTAAATAAAGTTGATATTTGAATCATTAAGTATTATTTTCATAGATTTTTCAAATTTTAGTAATATTTTAGATCAGTTAATTAGGCCAGAAAAATCGGAAAAATTGCGTTTACTTACGGTCATTTGTGGCCAGCTGTCCAGTATTTATGTCCATTATTCCCAATAACAGTAGTTTTCTGACCAGAATTTGTAAAAAAAAAACGAACTATGATTCCTATCCCAATATTTGGTAATTTTCGTTGTTGGTAAAACAAATTTATTATCAAATTAGCTGTCACAATCAGCTATCGATCCCTGAAAATGACTGTGACATGCTGCCATTGTTGTCAAGCGAAAATACTTGCCGTAAACCACTTTTTAAACTCAAAATTCCAAGCATTTTACACTGTTTCCTGTTAATAAATCGATTCTGGTGAGTGTCCTGTGCAAAACGATGGGAAATATGAATTAGGGAATGCACTGTATACAGTATACAGTATGTTAAGCAAAATAGGTTTTTGATGGCTATCAGAACTATAATGATAAATGCCTTGGGATTAAGTAGTACCAGGATGGGGCCAGGTCCAGGGTGGTATGATTAGAAGTCTGTCCGATGCTCAGCCACTGGCCTTGCCTGAACCTCTTTTGGATATAGGCGCATAAATAAAGTAACAGTATGATTAGAAAACCTAATAGGACTGTGCACGTGGTACTTGACTAACTACCTTTATCACTTGCAATCAATAGCTATATTTATAACATCTCCTCTCCTCTCCCCCCCCCCCCCCCCCCCCAGTTTAATATATTGTAGACTACTTTGGGGACAGTCTGTATCTTACAAAAGTTTCGATAAAACAATACCATCTCAGTGTTTATTACAAATTCTTTCATTGGGAATATATAGAATATTTTTAACAGTATAATGTATGACAACAGAAATCTCGCATTATAATTCCTTGCTTTCCACACTCACCTCAAGATTTTATTTAGTAGGCTATAAAGAGAAAGACTGCATGTATAAATAGTAGGGGCAGGACGTAGCCCAGTGGTTAAATGCTCGCTTGATGTGCAATCGGTTTGGGATCGATCCCTGTCGGTGGACCCATTGGGCTATTTCTTGTTCCAGCCAGTGTATCGCAGCTGGTATATTAAAGACCGTGGTATGTGCTATCCTCTCTGTGGGATGGTGCATATAAAAGATCCCTTGATAATAATGGGAAAATGTAGCAGGTTTCTCCTCTAAGACTATATGTCAAAATTACCAAATGTTTGACATCCAATAGCCGATGACTAATTAATCAATGTGCTCTAGTGGCATTGTTAAACAAAACAAACAAACATATAAATAGTTGTCCTCACCAACACAATAAAGATCCGTATCTCTTACCTAAATTGTTCTATACTCTGATATAGGTTCAGGTAAATGTCCTTACAGGGTATTTAAACACAAGTTTACTCAATTCTTATTTAAAATGCCAGTGTCTGTATTTACAAGGTGTTTGTTGTTGTCCTAATGCTTGTAGTAGCCCAAACCTGATTTTATCTCCCAATAATTTTGTACATACGAAAAAATATATATCACGAATTAAAAGTAAAAACCGAGTGCTACAAACATTAGTATTAGACCGCAAACACATTCGATATACAGACACTGGTATTCTAAACAAGAAAATGTATTTAGTATGAAATGGTAGTCGCGAACAAGGCTCTGTTATCGCAAACATCTTACAATGGCTGCAAACTCAGGACAGTCCCTTTAAAAACCCTTGCTCATGAGGTCATGTAATAGAAGCCCGTACCCACCCCAAAAATGATCAGTGTGAGAAATGTTATTTATAATATTTCATGCATACCTGCTTAATTCAAAATGTTGAAATATTGTACAAACAGTCTGACTAGTACTATATGTTTTGCAGTAAACACAAAGGTCGAGGATTGCCATCCATGCAGTCAAGCCCACCAGCTGCCAGTGTGCCAGTTACGATCCAGGCGACACAGGTTTCCCATCCTTCAGATCCTGTGAAGACATCTGCTGGCCCACCTACAAGACAGTTCCAATCTTTGGCTCTGTATGAACGGAAACCAACGATTAGCAATAGCGGCAAAGATGGAAAACCGTATGTGCCTGTGGCCATTGCTGTTATTTTTATACATGATTGCTGTTAGGTCTTTTTTGATAGGGTTCATAAATACTATTTTGTGCTTCTTGTCAAATGTAATTTTTGTCTCACATGCAACACATAGTGAAAGTCAATAAAATTATGATTTTCATCCAGGTGGTCATATATTATGACAATTCCTTTTCTGCTATGGCATATGTTTGTGATACATTTGCAGAATTTTATTTTGTTTTGCATGGTTAAGCTAGGTTAATGTTCGATTAAAATGTGGTTAAAGTTTGTCTAATTTGTTGAATTCACCAGGAAAGAAGATCAATTGCTTGCACTCACCTCTACATACATCTATCGATTGCCTTGTAAATAATCTTTCTTTGCAACTTACACTTTTAAAAAAAGACTGGGAAGAACTGTTTTAGAAATAAACACACAGAGTAACGGCTGACTGTATTCATTGGGAAACTTTGTCCTGCATCATTCGAGTATTTAACAAATAAGAAGCAAAAACTCACTTATTTATCCAGTTGAAGATGAATATCGTTTTGTTTTGGTATGTCTATATTATGGTCTAAGCAGGAAATAATTCACATTGGAATATTTTATAGGAAATCAAGTTGAAGATGAATATCGTTTTGTTTTGGCAGAGTTCGACAAATCCGCTAGCCCGACGCCCGTGGCTAGTGGTTTTTAAGTTCAGGCTAGTGAGAAACGCAAAACCACTAGCCCCTGCGGGCTAGTGGTTTCCCCCCTCCTCTCGTCATCGCTCGATCGTGGGTTTTTTGTTTTCTTTCTTTCTTTTTCTCTCGGCTGAAATTTCGTTTAATAAATTTGATTGTGACGTTTGTCATCGAATAATATCAACAACGCAATGAGTATATAATAATAATCCACTTGAGCTAGGTCTGCAAACTGCAGTAACAAAACAAAAACGGGACAATGACGATGGATCACACTTGACAAAAGACAACGTACGACACGACAAAAAACTGAAAGTTACAACATGATTTAAGTGTTTGTTTTATTTTTACTGTTATACTCGTAAATGTGTAATGTTACAAAAATTATATAAAAATCCAGTTATAATTGATCAGGAATTTGGGCTAGTGCTTTATCTTGGTGGGCTAGTGGTTTTCACAAACCCACTAGCCCTGTGGCTAGTGACTTTTCAAAATATTTGTCATACTCTGGTTTTGGTATGTCTATATTATGGTCTAAGCAGGAAATAATTCACATTGGAATATTTCATAGGAAATCAAGTTGAAGATGAATATCGTTTTGTTTTGGTATGTCTATATTATGGTCTCAGCAGGAAACAATTCCCATTGGAATATTTTATAGGAAATCAAGTTGAAGATGAATATCGTTTTGTTTTGGTATGTCTGTATTATGGTCTCAGCAGGAAACAATTCCCATTGGAATATTTTATAGGAAATCAAGTTGAAGATGAATATCGTTTTGTTTTGGTATGTCTGTATTATGGTCTAAGCAGGAAACAATTCACATTGGAATATTTTATAGGAAATCAAGTTGAAGATGAATGTCGTTTTGTTTTGGTATGTCTGTATTATGGTCTAAGCAGGAAACAATTCACATTGGAATATTTTATAGGAAATCAAGTTGAAGATGAATGTCGTTTTGTTTTGGTATGTCTATATTATGGTCTAAGCAGGAAACAATTCACATTGGAATATTTTATAGGAAATCAAGTTGAAGATGAATATCGTTTTGTTTTGGTATGTCTATATTATGGTCTCAGCAGGAAATAATTCACATTGGAATATTTTATAGGAAATCAAGTTGACGATGAATATCGTTTTGTTTTGGTATGTCTGTATTATGGTCTAAGCAGGAAACAATTCCCATTGGAATATTTTATAGTAAATCCAGTTGACGATGAATATCGTTTTGTTTTGGTATGTCTGTATTATGGTCTAAGCAGGAAACAATTCCCATTGGAATATTTTATAGTAAATCCAGTTGAAGATGAATATCGTTTTGTTTTGGTATGTCTATATTATGATCTAAGCAGGAAACAATTCCCATTGGAATATTTTATAGGAAATCAAGTGCTGTCTCAGTCTATCCAACTCATCCCATAAATGTTCTATGGGGATTCAAATCTGGAGAGGACCTGAATGTTGTTGTGTAGGTATGCTGTTAATCTAGCTGTATGTGGTCTTGCACATTGGTGTTATTCATAATTGGAACAATGTATGGCTGCAAAATTTCATCTCAATATCTCTGTACGGTTCAGTTGCTTTGGATGTGAACCAGTGATGCGGTTAGTTGCAGTTTTTGTAAGTCCTCTGCTTCCTGTTCCGGTCGCGTGACTAAAGCTTCCTACTTTCTCTTATGTCTTTGACTTTGGTCACAGCCAGGGGTGTGATTTAGCTCAGTTTTTGTAAGTCCTCTGCTTCCTGTTCCGGTCGCGTGACTAAAGCTTCCTACTTTCTCTTGTGTCTTTGACTTTGGTAACAGCCAGGGGTGGGATTTAGCTCAGTTTTTTTAGTACTCGCTTGAGGTGCTTGCATTGCAGGATCCTTGGTGGATCCATTCAGCTGATTAGGTTTTTTGTCATTCCAACCTGTGCACCACAACTGATCAAAAGCCGTGGTATGTGCTTTTGTGTTTGTGGGAAAGTGCACATAAAAGATCCCTCGCTGCATTTAAAAAAATGTATTGGGTTTCTTCTGATGACTACATGTCAGAATTAACAAATATTTGACATCCAATAACCAATGATTAATTAATCAGTGTGCTCTAGTGGTGTTGCTAAACAAAACAAAACTTTGAATTTGTATAACAGCCGTACAGTATCTGCATTGGTTAGCATCGAAGTATAAGGAAATCAACACTGGTTGGGATGATTGGTCGGAAGGTGAATTCAGAAGTATTAAAGAAATGGATTCCCCAGAGGCATATAGCGTAGTGGGCCACAATGCCTTAAGTGTGGGGTCCATTGCGAGTGGATGGTTCTGCCATTTTGTATATCGGTAGTTACTTGACTGTTCACCAGGATCACGGCTCTGATGTCCTGGTTCTTGCATTGCAAAGGTATTTGCTTTTACCCTATCTCAATGATTGCCACATAAAGTGCCATAGCAGAGAAAAGTTACCTGTACATGTTAACTTCATCCTTCAGCTCTTACGATGTCTCAGTTGGATTGTCAATCAGAACAAGTCTCAGTTGCTACCAACACAGCAGGCCCTAATCTTGCCAGTGAAAAGAGCGTTTTATTCGCCAAAAGTCGGCTCACATCGCCGAGTTATTAGCAGTAGTGAGAATTCAAAGTTGCCGTAATATTCTGGACATATTCAGATTTAAAAAATGAAATCACACAACAGACATCAAAACCCCAACTTGTTTATTGTCATAGCTCACTTGGCACCATGTCGCCATATGTCAGACAGTGTTTTTACTTTGGCGCCAGACTATATCCTAGTAATTGAGAACCGGTCTATAAACCGGAAATGGTTTTGTGCACATGCACAAATGTATGATTGATTTGATGAAATAATGTTTACCGTGTTAAATTATTATCATTCTACTATTGGCAAAGTCTGTTGGGTCTCCTGATGTCAACTCAAGACATGACTCTCATGGACCGTTTACAGTTACGACAGATTCACGTCTTCCTGAATCCTTACATCACATTGGACAACCCTTATTTGATCATCAGTCTTTCACACGATCAGCCCAGCCTTCAGTTGTGACAGATCCCATCAAATGTCTTAGGCAGAGTCTCTTCGACGTTTCAGGCGACTCACCATCTGTTCATGGATGCGTCACTGGAAGGTTGTTGAGCACATCTGGTCAATCAGACAACTTGGGGCAGTGGTTATCAGAAGAAACCCGTCTCCATATCACTGTGTTAGAGCTTCTAGCAGTCTTCATTGCTGTGTGACACTGGCACCAGTGATTGATTGATAAAAGTCTCATTCAAGTAGTCTACTGTGGCTAACGTATCACCTGTACAAGATGGTCGACACTGTTCCGCAGAACCTATGAGCAAGACTCATTCCAGGTGTCTTGAATGTAATTTGTTAATGTCATTTGTCCCTGGGGTGAGGGTGAAGTTTACTATAGTGGAATAGAGAAATGCATTTAAATTATAATTTCTTCAACTTCTCCAAAACTACTTGACCAAATCGAAGCAAATTTTGTTTGAAGCTTCCATGGCACACTGAGAAACAAATTTACTGTCAATGACTTGAATACTTTCTGGCTCTTGTCCAGGAAAGAAAGCTGAAAGTGGAAAGTCACCGTTCATCCATTTTCACTACTCTTAGGCAATGTGGACGTCAAGATTTTTTTAACGAATCTCGCATTGTATGACTTGCTCAAGTCGTTGCAGAGCACGGTTGAGAGGCCTTCCATTTTGCCAAAGTGGAATGTTTTTCTGGTTCCACATGCACTTAAAGGCAAGCCCTACGAGCCTTTGAAATTTGCCAGTCTGTGTCATTTGACATGGAAGACTTCTTGTCTCACTAGTGGCGTATGTCGTATTACTGTATTTGACCGGAAATAAACCCAGGGGGCCAAGACAATTCATTGTGAGCTTAGCATGGGGTGGGCTTATTCCCAGACAAGGGGCCAGTTTTGTTGAGAAAAAAAAAGTATAATAATTAAAATAAATAATAATAATTAAATCAACTAGGAAGAAAACAAAAAACGTTCAGTAGCATATCTATTAATTAGTGTTCCATTTGTTATTAATAAATAATAATTGTTTATTAATTAAATTGTGTTTTTTTTTTACTAGTATCTAATTATCAGAAACACACCTTCTATGTTACAATTACTTACCAGTGAGGTTTATTTACATCCAAAATTTAATGCTGAGAAGACTTAAAACAACATCAATTAACAACAAACTCAATAGCGTATACACGTTTCTGACACAGGCAACCAGCTTACACTACAAAAAATTGTCAATCTAAGGTCATTGTTCTTAGCCATTCGCAATATGGTATTTGCTTAATTAGCATTAACTAAGGACCCAGTGTGGTGGTAAAAATAGACATTGGTTTTTAGTTCATACTTGGGCTTGGATACTTCAAAGAAATACTGCAGGCATGAAACTGAAAACAATGTTACACACTGTTATTGTTAGACTGCTAAATCTCACTGGTGGTAAAATATTGTGGTACATTTGTGTTTAATTATCTACAGGAGGTATGACCTTTTAAATGAGCTTTGAGCAAACTTGCAGTTTCATGTTATTTATAAGGTGACGAAGTTGGGGGTGGGCTTATTTACGAATGAGGGCCTAATTTCTTAAATGCTATCAAAACGGAGGGGGGCTTATTCAAAGACATGGGCTTATTTCCGGTCAAATACGGTACTAAGATTCATGCCTTTTTGCATGACTTTGTGGATACGTTATGGAGTTTGTCGAAGTTTGTCTCATACACTGTTGATGTACTATTTTGAGCGTACTAGGAACCTCCAGTGTGTTACGAAAATACTTTTTATGACATTACGAAGAATGCTTTGTCTAGATGGATTGCTGCAACCATCAAACTGGCCTATAAAAAGGCGGGTGATCTTCGTAATTTATCCGTTGGGCCTCAAGAGATTCTGGCGATTTGTGGGTTTGGAAAGGTCGATACACATTCGACTGTTTCCGAGATATGGCATTTGTTCCGGACATTACCCAGCGGATTCAAACAGTCATCATGTGACAGCAAATTGTACCGTGCACAGGGCCACAAGTGGGGGGAGACCCCTATTCCGGTTGCTAGCACAAGATAGTTATCCACTGCCTGGTTGGGAGGTGGTGGGAGGCGGAGTGAGATACTATCTTTTTGCCATTACCCAGTAACATGTTCTTCCTCACCTTGTTGGGTTTTGGACTTTAATGTCAGTTGGAGTCATAGTCAATTGATAATAAAGTGGGTTCATCACACTGTATCATTACTTGAGACAAACAGTACTGGTTGAATGGGTAAGTCCTCCTTTTTCAGAGTTCGATCTTAACGGTTGCCCGATTGCCCCTGGCGACTGAAAATACTGATGGGCAAGTGAAAACCCTGTCCCAGGTTGCTCATCTGGTGACACAAATATTTATTGACAGTCACAGTTGAATGACTGAATGTTCAGATTTATATTTATCGTAGTGATGTGTTGTTAACTGTGGAATCAGTTCGGTTTTGGTTATAGAAGAAAAAACGAAAACCGTAACCATGGAGATAGAAAAAGTTGTTACATTTTTATGTTGTTGCATGACGTGGACTATATTCTGGACTTGAAATCGAGACGAGAATATACTGTCTGCCCATGTACGGGTGTACTATATACATCCGACAAGGGGAGATAATTCTGCAGTCAAGGTTATGACTCCGGTTTGTATAGCTTTGTTGTTGTGCTAGCACTATGTAAGTATGAATAATGGGAAAAAAAAAAAAAAAAAAAATCTAATTTGTGAATGACATTAATGTTGTGTATCCCCATTTGACCCCGGGAAATTTTCCCATAATATGCAATTTACATATAGTGAAATGCATGTAAACTGTTATTTCTTCTACTGCTCCAAATCCACTCGGCCAGTTCCAATTTGTGGGAAGCTTCCTTGGGATATGGTAAAAAAGTTTTGTGAATTTGGTCATTTTTACCCACCCACCCCTCTCAAAGAACTGAGGGATGAGCCCAAAAGAAGAAAAACCAATTTTTAAACACATTTTAACAGACTACTTTACCAATTCCAACCAAAAATTGTTGCATCTTCCGGTGCCTATGGCACATTCCTTTTGTGTATATTTTACATGCAAGTAAATAACAAAAGAAAAGAGCTCACTTGAAAGTTTTTGGAGCATAACTACCAAATTAACATACTGAATGCCGTAAAGCATATATACACATACACACACAGTGAAATCCCACTATTAAGACCACCAATGGAACTTAATAAATATGGTCTTATTAGGAGGGTGGTCTTATTAGTGGGTTACTATCATTTTAAGTTTATTCCAAATTACCGGGTATATATACAATTACATGTATAAGATAAGAAATTGATTAAGTTCACTTTTTGCTTCAAAGTTAGTTCGCAGCGTGTTTTTCCTTTCTTCGGAGTTCCCATTTCTAATAACGATGTTGTGTACAAAATGATATTGAAATAATAATGATAGTACAACTACAACATTCATGTTTGGTTTTCAGCACTTTGACACAACTTGCTAAAAATACACTAACTCACTCTGTTAATGTCACCTCTCTCAATAAAACTTATTTTGTTACCTATTGGATTAGTCAGTCACCTTTCAATTAGCAATTAGCTCCATCCTGTCTCATTGGGATAACGGCAAATCTGTATCTTCAACTAAACAATAACACACAGAGGTATCAAAACAACTTAGAGTAATCAACATTTTGGACTGGCTATTAGAAATAATTGCATTGATGCTTCATCTAATAATTTACATAATTTGTATAGTCAGTGTGTTTCTTTACAAATATGTTTAATTAGCATGTCACTGTAATCGGAATGTGTGCAGGCTTGCAGGTCACTTGATTGCAGTATGAAAACAACCATCCTTGTCTGGACCATATCTTGCATACAGATGCATACAGGACCATCAAACCTCACATGTAGAAACAACTTGGGATGGCGGTGTGTCACGTTCTATTACTCGGTCACTGTGACCTACTTTTCACAATCAACTGCACATAACCGTAAATCCTTGTCCAGATCATATCTTGCATACAGGATCATTCAACCACATGTAGGTACAACTTGGGATGGTGGTTGGTCCAAAACAAACTGTTCATTCATCCCATTGCAAAAATTTCACACAATTAAAATTGAATCATGCCCGCGCGTAACAAATTCCTTAATATAGATATGGTTTTTCATCAAACTCCTGACAGGCGTATCATGTACCTCACCGGTACTCTTTTATTTAGTCATGCTCCACAGACTAAACTAACATGATTCAGGGTTCATACGCGTCCTTATATTCCTTAAATTTTGGAAAGTCCTGGAAAATGTCCTGGAAATTTGAAAATATGTTGTTAGTTTCAAAACGGATGACAGCTGATGTTTTCTGAACTTTCTTTTCATCATTTCTATAGTGACAAATCAAACTTTTGATCTGGCCCCAAGACAGGTTCCGATTGCTGACATTTTCTGAACATTCTTTTCGCATTCCTATGGTCATGGTTCGAACATTGGATTCACAGATTTCCTTTAGTTTATCTATATAGTGCGCATGTGCAGGTTAAACAAGAAAGATAAGAGAAGGGAAAAACCTCAAAACAATCCACGGAAAATGGTAACCTCTGATATGAATGATGTTGCTGCTGATGGCATGTGTCACTTGTCAAATAAATATTGTTTTATCGTGTATTGTTAACATTATTTGCTTTATAATATATATATTATTCCTTTCCTTTTCTTTCTTTCTTTCTTGTTTTTTGGGGGGTTCATTTCTGTCTTTCCTTTAAACATAAATAATCTGTGACAGGCACAATGATACTGTAACTATGGTAACTTATGAAAATAGAACCACTACAAAATAAGAGGCAAACTTCTCTCGGACCAAACTTGGATTTTATTAATTTTAGAATTAACAGCCATTAACTAACATGCACACTGGGTAAGAAAATTATTTTTGATGATCTGTTCTAAATACTTGGATACTGTTGAAGGTTTAAAGTGCCTCGGTAAAGACACATTTTTATTAGATGTATGGAAGGAAATAGTCTTTACATATCAGTGTTCTCGCTGGGTGAAAATTAAAGGAGGGCGGCCGGTCGGCACCACACCCTTCAAAAAAACCCAATAATAAACGTAGAGCAAAAAACAAAACAAAAGGGGGAGGGGGGGAGTAGTTTGGTTATCATATTGTTGTGTGTTGGTAGACTTTGAGAAAAGACATACTCCTTATTTTGCCTACAAAAAAGTGCAAAGGGGTTTATAAAAAAAACTTTTAACTGAATGATATCGGGCTGACATTCACGGGCAGTTCCGGTTTTGCTGGACCGATCAAAGTTTTAATATTATTATTTTTAATAAAGATTTCAAGATATACGAAAAACAATAAAGATGTTTGTAAAGTGATCTCCTAATGTCAGATACATTTTTGTTATTTCCATCTTCATCGAATGAATCGATCGCTGTGATAAAATATCGCCAGCTGATAAAAAGTTTCGTTTTTGTAAAGGCAGTGTATATATTATTTGGCACTCAAGATAAATGATTTTAATGATAAACACTACCACTTCCGTTGTTTTTATAAGCGTTCATATCCCCTCAAAATCAAAAGTTTACAATATTTTATAAAGATCTGCTTAATAAACAGAATAACAGAAAGTAAAAATCAACAGTTTCAACCAATTATATCTGCAACAGAGGACAAAATATCAAACGATAGTTAGTGGAAACAAAAGACAGAATGACCGTTCTGATCACGTCACAAATTTGGCGCCAAATAAGAGGGTTTGTTTTTTCAATCGGAGATTGCCGAATCCGTAAAAAATAAAATGTTTTCATTGCTTACATAAAATATAACTTTTATTGTGTCTATCAAACATACAAATGGATACAGATATTGGACAAAATAGAGGCTGTTAAAAATACTGTTAAATTATGTTACGGTAACTGTCGTAAATGTTTCGTCAATTGCTTTTTCGTACACAACGCGGCTTGTTTCCTTTGATGTTCAGTGTGCAGACTGATCGTTGTTTTTTGTGTGGAAAAAATGTGCATTTGGAAATAGCGGAGATGGGTGCTGGAAAATAAAGAGGGGCGATCAAAAATAAAGGAGGGTGCTCAAAAATAAAGGAGGGCGAGGAACGTGAAAGGAGGGCGGCAAAATGGAATAACGGGGCGGGGCGTCCCGCTTAAATGGAGCAGCGAGAACACTGCATATATATATATATATCTGATAGTTAATTTTTAAAAATATGACCTCAATTGAAATGCCTCAATGAAAAACACTTGTCAGATGCTGGCAGATCTATTTTTAGCCTATGACACGCAAAAAGGCGGAACAAAGTGATGTTAGTGAAGATGGCTCCTTTTTCTACAGTTTCTTGGTCTTGTCCTTCAAATCAAAAAATGATAGTAGTGATGGACAAAGCAAAGGTGTCTTGTCATATCAGTTCGAGTCTAAACTTGATAGTGATGTTCTGGAGATAGATATCACTGTCGAGATCATATTGGATGAGTTAAACAAAAGCCAAGACACTGGTTTTTGTACCAAATGATGTGTGTCCCTATTGCTCTAGATAAGTGAACTGCAGAGATCAGTCTATTTTAAGGGAAAGCTTAGTAATATTCATGAAGTTAATCACCGCCAAAACATTGTTTGAACAACCATTAATGCCAGTGACCAGATTTCAAAATAAACTCAGGCAACAGGTAGTTAGTATTGTTTACATTTTTACTATTAGTTATGACTGTTAATTTAACTAAGTGGACTGTTGTCTAGGCATGTGAGTGAGATCGTACGCCTTTTCGCATAACCAAAACCGTTCTAATGCCAAAAAAAATAGGTTATAAAAAATAAATGTGTCAAATTAACATATTTGAGTATAAATACATGGTATACTTCAACAATAAAACTTGTAAAATAATCCCCAAAACAGTAATATTTTTTGGTGAAATTTTTTTACCCTCTTATAAGTCGACCCCCCAAGTTATAAAATAATTTTTGGGTGAAAAAAATTCGACTTATAGGCGAAGATATACGGTACCATGAAATGACATTTTTCTATTAATAAAATAAAGTTTTATCATGTTTAGTTAAATGTTTTCTTTTTTTAATAATCGGTACAAAATACAAAATAAAATTTGAGGGCGACACATAAGCAAATGGATCACAAAAGGCACATATGAAAAGGTAGCAATTTATTACTGTACTACACATGCACATGACATCATATTTTAGTTTTATCTGATGCTAGTATGTTACCCTTTTAAAATTAAGAGAGTAGTCTAGGGCTTTTTTATAGCTCCCCTTAAATATCAAATATTATCAATACTTAATAAAGATGGGAAATATGTTAATATCCTAAATTGCTTCTTTAATCAAAATAGGATAGCAATTAATCATTCCTTAATTTTTTTTCCCACTACAACTAGTACATGGTCCAGTTGGGCAAAACAAAATTGTGTTTCTGAGAACCCAGTCCTACCAAGAAAAGAGGGCCAACTCTAATTATTTTTTTAATTAAAAAATAATATGACTGTAAAAATTAAAAATAGGTTTTTTTTTTAAAGCCAATCTACCCTGTCTATTTTTAGGGGGCATGTTTTAGGCATTAGATATAGTAACATATTCCTGCACATATTTCTTTTTTATATGGGTGGTACATAAGGATCCTAGCTAATTTTTATTTTCAGCCCCCCCCCCCCCCCCTCCATTTGTGTGGTGAAATAGGATTACAAAATATGATTATTATATATTGGTATTCTTGAATGAAGACTAAATCAGACCTACTCCAGTGTGTGTGTATTTATATTTATATATTTACATTATTAATTATTATTTAATTTTTAAAAAGTACAATCATTAAGTATGGAACTAAACTTAAAACGTCTTATTTGTGTTATCAATATGAACTCACCCTGAGAATCTCTCGCATACCTGTAGCTGGCACCCTTTGACTTGTTTACGTTTGTCTGAGACTGCATGTGTATACAGGTTGTCACGTGTGCTGGCCCTGCGTGATAATGTCAAACAGAAAACTGATTATCATAGTCTTTGGTCAAAAGATGATTGCTGCAGATTCTACCCTATACGGTCCTTTCCTGTGGGCTATGATTGTCAATTTGTTTTTGCAAGCTAGCCTCGTGATGAAACAATGTCCGGTAATTCGTGGATGTTCTTAGTCCATCTCACAGAAAATGCCTTTGTTCATGCTATGGAATTTACTACAAATTATTTATTTTTACTTGTCTTATAAGAAGACAAAACTGAAAATATTTACAAAAAACAGTTTTATAGAATGATGGGACGAATTATAACTGTAACACCTTTCACAGCAATTTTTGTGCATCCATACACAACACAATTATTTATTATCATAGAATATGTCAAACAATATTTACAAATTGGTATTACAAAAAAAGAAATTGCATAGTTTCGTACTCTGATTTTTCGTATTCTTGTCCCCGTGTCGGAATATCTTGAAACCGCCTGTATCTTTCTCTTTGATTACCAGCGGCTAGCCAAGCCCTGTTGTGATGTCACAGGTCTTTACGTAACTCGGTGTGTAGTTTGAAGTGTTTTTCCCAGAGAGGGCTAAAAATGTGATCGATTATTACGAATAAAAAAAAAAAATGGCTTGTCAGATCTTTTAAAAATTTGGTAGGATTCATATACGGTACATTGTAAACGTGATATATAGGTACCAAAAAATAGCAAAATACATGTTTCATTACTGTGTAAACGAAAAATGTTGAAATTTGCTATAATTGTAATATGGTCACTTTAACAGGGTCAACATGCACTAAAAATGACCAATTGGACTGACTTTACTGGTTTTTAATCTGCAATAGTGGTGTGGTCTTAATACCGGAGTAGTTTTATCTATAAAATAATAAGGAAATATTCCAGACTTTACAAAATTTACCATATACATGGATTGTACACATTACTCAGACTTTCACACTTTCTGGCATTCATCAGGTGGCTGAGTGTTACTTGTCATGTCATGTCATGTCATAGGGTTTAACGTGCACATTCAGAGCAAGCTGTTGTAGTGCACGCCTGTCGTGGGCACAAGTGCTTGCAGAGCAAGCTCTGTCGTCCAAGACAGAAAGTTGGGGGGGGGGGGGGGGGGGGGAGGGACCACCTGCACTGGCAGGTGCAAGGGAGCACCAGCAGTCCGACCGGGATCGGTAGCAGGCAGGGGGAGTGTTACTGTTTGTCCTGTGTTTTTATAATGTCATGGAGCAGTTGCAGTGACGGCATCTGGAAATAAGCTCGGATTTTTTGTTGAGTATGTTTTCCCCATTTCTCCACAGAATGGTCAGCTTCTCTTTCAAACACAAGTTGCATTGCCCAGAATTGTGCTTGAACATGTTGGACTCCTTTATTATTTTCCAGCTTATTTTGTATTTGGTACCCTTTTGTCTTAACTCCCATATGTGTTTGGACAGTTTTGTTTCCTTTTCATATTTCATGTGCTTGAAGGACTTTATGTGGTTATTATATCTCTGCTTGAAGTCCCCCCCCCCCCCCCCCCCCAGACAAGCCTATGTAGACTTGATTCAGAGCCTCATATAGCCTCTATTAGAAATTCGCAGAGTTAAAAATAGGCAGAGTTACGTCCCCTAACCACTAACTTCTGGTGTGTTCCAGTTAGTTAAATGGCAGATGACTACAGTTGTTTGTGAATCTTCAGCTGAGATTTATGCATAGCAGCCCCTGGCATCATAAATGTCCCTACCTATGATTTAAAAATAAAGAATGATGCAGGTAAAAATTAAGTTGATGAAATTGCGTTTCATTATAACTGACCATGTGATAAATATAGGAGATAAATCTAGCAAGCTGTTACCCACCCTGATTGTTTTGGTTTTCTTGTATGAACATTTTTTAGATTTTTTTTTTTCAAAGCTGCAATCTCGCCTCACATTAATTATCATAATTTCATTTAAACATAAAAACACACCTACAGTTGTAATGAATTGTGTGTGACAGTAACACAGTTGTAATAGATAATAGAAAGATATGTTTATAGTGCATCCCTCGGGGAATGCATTTTTTCATACTATGGAATTTACTACATGTTATTTATTTCTGAGCCGCTTGTTTTCTAAATTACACACACAAAATAGGATATTTTTGTTATTTCCAAAATACTTATTTTAATTTTTACATCAAACCAAACTTAAATAATTTACAAAAACAACAAAACAACATTTTTGTAGAAGGATGGGACGAACTATATGTAATATTCTGATCAGAACAGTCACCTATGAACGCACGCACACGCACGCACGCACACACATCAGTGGCGTAGGAAAGTGCCAAAAAGTGGGGGGCACACTTATATTTACACACTTTCACACTATTATAAAGCAAAATATATATATATATATATATATATATATATATATATTACTATGGAAGCTTAATGGTTGTGCATGATATTAATAATTGCAGGTAGATAGTCAATCGTAAATATTAAATTACATATGAAATTGTGTCCGTTACACTATGTCCATCTGACAATGACACTGGACTTGCTATTCCGATTTGTTTGCAAGTCAGACAGTAGAAACCTTATCGTTAGGTGAGGAAGTGAATTTCTGTATCGTTAGTTTCTTTATTAACTACTGCATAGGTCGTAGTTAATAATGCAGCTAGCAGTAGGTTGAGGGTTGCATCTAAGGAAATTCAATTTTTAGGTTAGTTTGTAGTTATTTTTAGAGAAAATTCTTCAAAGATGTTTATGGGATTTTTCTTCACTTGGTCAGTGTCACATCCTGTGTGATTTCTGAGAAACACCAGTTAACTTGAAACAATAGTAGTGACCAGTTTTTTTGTTTACGCTGCATTTTTTCCAAAAAATAATCAGTTCATTGAATCAGAATTGGGATAACTATGTAGATTGCTTTATAGCTTTACTATTCAGCATATATAATTATCATACATGCAAGCTTTGCCATTCTAGTTATATTGATGGATTTTGTGCCAAATGTGATTTTTTTAAAATTGCAAAGCAATGAGTGAAAATATTTATGTAAGATGAACATTTCACTATTATTTTGGGAAAATATGACTTAGGGTTACTGTTTAATACTAATAGATATTGATAATAAATGCTTCCTTTGAATATTATTTCTTATCTGTTTAGATATCGGAGACGTTGTATATGTTTGTCCAGTTGTTGATGAGTTGTAGGAAGCCATTCAATTAAGTAACTCAAAACATGGTATTTTTTAAACCTCCACACTGTAAAGATTTATAATGCAGCTACCATATTTGACCAACATTATTTGCTTTTCTGTTTGTATTTTTGTTTAATTTGGGGGTGGGAGTGGGGGTAATAAATACCAGATATTACTTTATGAATAGGAAACATTAATTGTTTTACATAAGAGACATTATTGTTGACAAACACTCGCCAATAATGTCTTGTAACACTTCAGAAGTTCTGTTTTCCCATACAGAGCATTATCTAATTGTTGAATGGCCCCAAAAACTCTGGGTTTTTTTTAAGATTTCAGTGCAAAGCATATTAATACCCTAATAAATAATATTTGTTTCAGTATGTCTTTAACAGCAAATTATATCAGAGTGATTTGTAAGAACAAAGGAGTGTACCAGTATCATGTTTCATACAACCCGCCAGTAGACAGTCGAAGAATGAAATCGGCAATGCTTTATGATCACAAAGACATCATTGGTACGGCAAAGGCATTCGATGGATCTATTTTATACTTGCCAATTCAACTACCAAATGAGGTATGTTATATGTGTTGTATACATTGCCACCAATTACATTCTTTTTATCCCATAGTAGGTTTTACTACTTACAAGAAGAAAGTTCTGCTGGTAGCATATTAACTCTCACTCACTTTTAACCAAGTGTCAACATAACAAGTCACCAAATAGTGAAAAGGCAAAAGTTATTGTGACACACAAAAGACAAAGATAATTGATGATAAGTTTTTACTGCCGTGTATGAAACGTTATTACATGGAAAGAGAAATGTCAGAAGGTATGGAAACGAGCAATAGTCCATAAAACAGGCACACCTGCCATATGCAAATGAGCCACATCACTAGAGGGGGTCCAGAGCAAAGTTCACACAGTCAGTAGCGAGTGTGTCCACCTTGAGCATTGATACAGGCCTGGCACTGTCGTCTCATTGAGGTTGCTGGCTGGAACCTGTTTCGCAGATGCATGGTTTGGATCAATGTGTCTTGGCGAGGGGTTGTCACAGGTGGTTGGTCGCTACGGGGACGGTCCCTGACCTGGTTGTTTTGTTGATATCGTTGCCATAAGTGCCATATGGTGTTTCTGTGGACGTTGAATTGACATGCGAGGTCCCAGATTCAGCCATCCCCATGACTCGCCATCTGTCATTTTCACTGAGACGTGGCATGACGAAATTGCATCAGACAGTTCACTAATGGTGTTTTTCTGACTTCTGGACTTCTGAAGGCTGCACAGAGTGGCAATGATTTGGGACTGAATGTCTGGCCTTTTATGGTGAACACTGGACAGGATTTCTCCCAAATATTCCATGTTTCTTGCACAAAGCATGCAATCGCTGCAACA
Source organism: Gigantopelta aegis (assembly GCF_016097555.1). Classification (NCBI taxonomy): domain Eukaryota; kingdom Metazoa; phylum Mollusca; class Gastropoda; order Neomphalida; family Peltospiridae; genus Gigantopelta; species Gigantopelta aegis. The sequence continues at coordinate 41,150,104 of NC_054706.1, forward strand.
ACTGCTTTTTTGCATTCATGCACATTTTCTCTGGTTTACATCCCTAATTTATTACTCCAAACAATCCATTTCACAATAACTTAAGCCTTTTAGTATAGTTAAAATATGCTGTATAGTTGTTGAAAAAATATTCTTTTCCTTTCCTTAAAATGGTAAATTATATATTCAGCGTGCTGTTAAAACAGAACAGTTTGTAAATCACTGGTCTCGGCTCTCTAAACTCCTTACTGACTGACACAATGTGATATACCATCTATAGGGGTGTTGCTTATAAAAATTGCCAATTCCGCTTATGAAAATTGCCAATTCCGCTCATAAAATGTGTTTTCAGTTTACTGAACTAAAATTCTGTTTATATCTTCAGAAATAGTCAGGTAAGGCTTTTGGAATGCTATGCATTTTCAGTGGTATTTAATAAACATTCTTCCTTGATATAAAGAAGTAAATTGATATATTTATTTAATATAATGTTACAAATACGATAGCTATTCTATATAAAGGTTGAAGCCAAAGTTTCATTGGTTCAGTCCTCTTTCATCAGGATCCAATTGATTACTGCCAAATTCAGGTATTCTGAAAAAACAGACATATAAATATTAATTAAAATCAAAATGGAACCAAACAGATCTCAAACTGAGGTCATTACTAGGTACTTTTGATAGATTCTCAGCACATTGGGAAAGATATAAATAATTTTGTGAAATGTATATTAAGAACTTAGAATTTAGGGAGGGGAATGTCTTAATGTATTTTTAATTGATTATAAAATATGTATTCATATTAATTAATAATAACTGTAATTAACATGCATGTGTTGAACAAAGGGGGGAGGGGGAGATATCAAAACACATATCACGAATGTCAGGAATTTAAAAACGGTTACCATAATAACACAGGAAGAATGAATTTTATTTGTAGTCACTTTAATAAAAATCCATGACCCTGCCAGCAGATCAATTTGTGGGTTTGAGTATGCATAAGAGAACCTTTTAGGAAAAAATATAGGCAAATGTATAGACTGAATGAATTATTTATAAAAATAAACTTTGATGTATTAATTTGGTCAAATAGTTTTAATATTAAAATTTTGGTCCATCTTTGTTTTGTAAAATGCTAATAAAAATTCTGTGATAAAAAAAGAAAAGAAGAGATATTGTTGGTCATAAACTGCAATTAAATAATGAATTTTGACAGTCCGAGATGATGCATAAAAAACTAAATCCCAGACATGATTTTGGTGTAATAAGTAGTGATGTATTCTACTGCATAGGCCCACCATTTGCAAGTAAAATGTGTGTTTATAGTTTGTCGTAGAGTAACATATTTTGTTGTGCCTTAATGGTTCAAATGATCAATTAAGCAGAAAAACAATGTATTGTGTATTAATAAATAAATAAATAAATATATTATTTGATCCAAAAAGTTGGCATTTTATTTGACAACTCGGAAAATTGCAAATTCTGTTTAAGATTTGCAATTCTGCAATTCCGTCCGTGATTCCGTGATAGCTGAAAATCGGTACCCCTACATCTATTAACATTAATTCTTTGTTGATTACTATTTATTCAAGGTATGTGGCTAAAACCTTATATAATTTTACATCATGCAATATGAGAACTGATGACCTCATTGTGCAGCAGTATTTTTGTGAGGGGAAACCAATGCTGAGGTTGTGTTCAACAAACATTCCTTTACTATCCTTGATGTTATTTCTTTTCCATCTTCTCTGTGTAGGAAACTGTTCTCACAAGTGAAAGAAGAACTGATGGAGCTCAGATCTTAATTACAGTGAAGTTGGTAAAGTCTCTGCCACCACAGCAATGTCCCCACCTTTACAATATTCTCTTTAGAAGGTAGGTTATACATGCCATCTTATATCTACTTCACTTTTGTATAAGAAAGGCGTGCTACGGCTTGCAGGGATGGGTGGACATAATCAAGGTATTATTTGGTTTGAAATAGGAGATTGATTTATATACAAAGTAGATGGTAGCTATTTTAAGCATCTGATATAATAATGGACTGATGTAGCATCATGGCTCAAATTTAAGAATTTGTTACATATGGCAAATTTGAAATGTTTTTGCCATAGGCAACATGCTCACCGATAGCAATTTTGAGCTTGCCTACAGCAATTATAAATCGGTAACTTTTGCAACAAATATAAAAACCAAAAATAGTCTCTCTTTTTCAAAAAAAAACCCTGCCACAAACATTTAACACAGAGACAAAGACATTTTTTGTATTTTTGCACATTACAAATATGGATGATATGAGATGAATGGTGAAGCCGCAGTATTTCCATTTCGGTATGGGACTACTTGACAGGTCCATGCTCCACGCTTGCTGTCAGTTGAGCTATCTCAGTATCACCCGAGCCCGGGGTACACGGAACCTGCAGTGCATGCCGGGTAATCATCCCCCATGTGGGGTCATACACTCGGGAGACACACCCATAATCGCACCCGTAAAGTGGGTGAAACTCGGTGTATGTGGCCTTACACCTACCCATAGAGCCTAGCGGTGCACTCACTTTTGGTTGGAGCCGGTACTAGCATGAAAAATCCCCCATTGCCTCAGGTGGGATACGAACCCTGTACCTACCAGCCAGAAAAATAGTCTCTTTATCAACGGCAATAATTTTATCTGTCGGCAAAAACTACCATCGGTGAAGCCCCTGATAGACAGCAATTCATATTGCAACTACCCCAATTGCCGTCGGTGCTATCATTAAGTTCGAGCCCTGGAACATTTTAATGTACAAACCACGGGTTCTAGAATTAAAAAATAAATTCACTAGTCATGGGGCCAGTGGATTTGAAAATTAACTGGCCTTGGTTAAAAATTCACTTGCCCAATTTTTTCTGTCAATAAAACAAGAAACCAGTAACAATATAGGCTACGTGTTGGTGTTGGGACGCTAATTTATGGAAATAAAACTAGCTTTCTGATAATTACTGTAAATATTCATCATATTTTAAATTTCATGATACAATTATACTACTTGTATTATTATTATTATCTTTCTTCTGGGTTTTTTCTTTTTCTTTGACCATAGCAATAATTTTAGGGGTTTGTATGTAGGCTTGTGCGTGCCTTAGAGGGTTCTTTTTAGGGGTATATTGTGGTATATTGAGAATAATTAAATTATCCTGTCATCAAGTGCCTATGGTTTAATCAGTTTGTCAGTTTACACAACAGATAGGCATACTTTATGGTTTGTTTAGAAAAACATGAAAAAAGATTTCATCAGTTTAGAATAAAGTTACCTACTACAACAATTAACAGCCATTAATAACAATGAATATTTTGTAACTTATAAATGAGTATATATTTATGAATAGGAACACCTCCCTCCCCCTTCCCCTCCCCCCAAAAAATATAAATCATCGCTACTGCTACTGGACTAAGAAAAGTGGGAGGCACATCACATCCTTGCCCTCCCCGCTTTCTATGCCAGTGAATAAGTATGACTAAGTTTGAACCAAATTGTTAACAACTACGATAAATTACTCTCCTACCTTTAATTACTGTTAGATTTCCGACAAATATTGTGTAGACACAAATCGTGAAAAATCCATTTTTGTGACACAGATTCCACATAGTTAAGAACAAACATTGTTTTATATACCATATGTATTTGTTGCTCTAAGGGCAGTGGTTAGGGTCATTTGGGTGATATTTGTTTTCTTAATGCCCAAGTATATCAACCATGTATTCCTGGCATGGCTGTTTGCTGGTTATCTGCAGCACCATGTCCCCTTGTTGGACTCGGTAGTGGGTGGGGGTCATGGTTGATGAACCTTGCTTTATTCAAATATGGGTAAAACAAAACTTTCAACAAACTGAGATGGGACCCTAAAAAGGGTCCACACCGAAGTTTCAGACTTCTTGTCCATGAAATCAAAAAATAATGTTAAGAAATCCAAAGTGATTTCTTCTCAAAATTGACCAAAGTTTGTCATCAGTTCTACTGATGATGGGGCTTTTAAGAGATCATCTTCTTTTGCCATTCAAAAGGAAATTGTTGGCTTGGCTGGTGAGCCAGAATATGTAAAAAAGATCAAGAATGGGCTGCTGGTTGAATGTTCAACTGAAAAACATTCAACTTGTCTCCTCACTTCGACAGTTTTTTGTAATGTGCCGATTAAGGTAACTTCACATACCTCTTTCACTTGTCAAAGGGAGTGATCAGAAAAAAAAGAAAAAAAATGTTTTATTTAACGACGCACTCAACACATTTTATTTACGGTTATATGGCGTCAGACCACACAGATTTTGAGAGGAAACTCGCTGTCGCCACTACATGGGCTACTCTTTCCGATTAGCAGCAAGGGATCTTTTATTTGCGCTTCCCACAGGCAGGATAGCACAAACCATGGCCGTTGTTGAACCAGTTATGGATCACTGGTCGGTGCAAGTGGTTTACACCTACCCATTGAGCCTTGCGGAGCACTCACTCAGGGTTTAGAGTCTGTATCTGGATTAAAAATCCCATGACTGGGATCCGAACCCAGTACCTACCAGCCTGTAAACCGATGGCCTAAACACGACACCACTGAGGCCGGTAAAGGGAGTGATCAGATGCAGAGATCTGGAAGGAGTAAGTGAGGAAGAAATATATGAAAATTTGTCTTCACAGGGTGTTACTGCGGTGAGGAGGATAAAGGTTTCTCGAAACAATGACTTGTTATCGACGAATACTTGTATCCTCACTTTTAATGTCCCTACCCTTCCCCAATCTTTCAAAGCCGGTTACCTTAATATTCCCATTGAACCCTTTATTCCAAACCCCTTGCATTGCTTTAAATGCCAGAGGTTTGGCCATGGTTAGAACACATGTGATGGAAAACTTACATTTGCTCATTGTGTTTTTTTTTACCATAACAACAAGTCATATGCAGGTGTAGCTGCTGCCAAAGTTGCCACTAAAAGTGTTGCAGTCAATACAGCTAACCTGGCACTGTGAGGAAGCTAAATACAAGAAACTGTCCGACACCGAGAAGGCTCAAAAACAAATACAAAAAAACAGAACAAAGACAAAAAGAAAATTTCCTCTACAACACAAAGAGATCGAAACCCAAGTATCATTGGATTTTAAAAATCCACCAAATAGGTCGAGCACTAGTCTCCCTAAGACAGGCAATGACCCAAAGAAATCTACCAAAGTACCTTCAGATTAGCTGTAAAAGATCAAACTAACTATGGTCCCAATCAGCAATATTTATGAAACTTTGGACGATATCAGCGATGATGACATGGATATTTCATCTCCAGATCATTGCCGATCACAAAGACCACCAGCAAAGCTAAATATAAAACCCATACTTCCTCATGATGGAAAATAAAGTTATCCAGTTGAACTGTCGTTGGCTAATTCAAAAATATAATCCTTTTGCAGTGTGTCTTCAAGAAACATTTCTGAAGGATACTGACAATATTAACAACAGAGGATTTAATCACTACTATAAATGTCAAGAAACTGAAAATAGAGTGTCTGGGTGCATTTGTAAATTAAAACATTCCTCAGAGTAAAGTTACATTACAAACAAATTTACAAGCTTTGTATGCAACGGTCACGGCTCATAAAACTATTATCCTCTATGTTCAGTTTATTTACCCCCTCGAAACAATTATAATTTTAACCCTATGGACTTTCAAGGCCTTCTTGATGAACTCCCTACTCCCTTTTTTATCATGGGAGATTTTAATGCTCACCACACTTTGTGGGGATGCAATGACATAAATACTATACTAGAGGTAAACAATTAGAAGACTTGATTCTCAAAAATGACTTAATATTATTTAATGGTAAAAGTCATACATACTTTCATCTTGCAAGTGGTTCTTTCACATCCAATGACTTAACCCTTTGTAGTCTATCACTTTGTCTTGATTTCACCTGGAAAGTTTGTTCAGACCCTTGTGGCAGTGACCATTTTCCAATTCTTTTGGAGAATGATGGACCTCCATCACTTGAAAGGGCTCAGAGATGGAGGTTGACAAGGGCAAATTGGGATTAGTTTCGGCATCTATGCAGCTCTTGACTGCAATAAACTTCATGACTGGTGCAGATGATCCCATGGCTTTGTTCACCTCCATCTTGAAAGATATTCCTAAGACTTCGGCAGTACCGAATGTACTGCCGAAACATTTTAATAAACCATGGTTCAATGAGACTTGCAAAGTTGCAATCAAAGAGCGAAACTGGAGGTTCAAACGCAAACCTACCAGGGATAACCTGAATACTTATCGCATTGCTTGGGCAAAAACTTGTAAAGCTATGACAGAGTAAGAAATCATCTTTGAGAAATTATATCTCCAAGTTGAGTTCTCAAAAATCCGTGAAATCTGTCTGGAATGGGATACGTAAAATCAAAGGAAAAGAATCCAATAATACAGTTCGCCATTTGGCTGTCAATTACACGGATGGGACGTCTCATCGTGACATTACCAATACATTGGCAGAAAATTTCTCTCATTACTCCTCTTCTTTCATTACAGATGCTTTTACATCTATTAGAAATAAAGCTGAAAAACAACCTATTAACTTCATCTGAAAATGCTGAAGTATACAACAGGCATTTCTCTATGGAGGAATTGCAGGATACTCTTCATAGAGCCCATAATACTTCAGTGGGACCAGATGAAATACACTATCAACTATTAAAACACTTACCTGAATCATACTTGATGGTTCTATTAAATATATTTAACAAAATCTGGATTTCTGGTGACTTTCCTTCTGATTGGAGAAAAGCAATTATCAATCCTATTCCTAAGCCTAGTAAGGATGCAACAAATCCTACCAGTTATCGGCCTATCCAGGCCTTTCCCCAGGATTTTTTTAAGGCGCTTACATATTTAGCATCATTATAACACAAAAATCAAGCCAAAAGAAGTGGGGTAGTGAGTTGAAAACAGTTAAGTGTTTGCCTTCAATCCATCAAATCATGTTGGAGTTTGTTTTGTTGTTGTTGTTGTTGTTTTTTTGGGGGGGTGGGGGGGGACTGACTTCACAGTATATTCCATTTATAAAAAAAACTACCAAAAAAACCCCAAAATTTTAATAAAATTAAATTTTACTTTTTAAAAAAAATCCAGCTAACTTATTAAATGTCATCTCACAGTTTAACAAATATATATCTAGCATTATCTAACAAATATGATTATTGTAAACTAATTCAGTGTACGTTTAACTGCAATTTGTATAAATACTGCATGTACATTTCCCGCGATCGCGATCTCAGTGCGTGCTCTCGACCATAGGTACAAAATTAACAAAGACAAAGGATATAACGAAACTGCAGTTAGGTATTCATTGATGCAAACAACTATTGTTTTTCTACACATTTACATCAAGATTTACTCCTGTGTAATCGTATTGTTCATGTCCGCAACGATATCTCTTAATGGTGACATGTTTTACTCAAGAATTTCACCTTCAAAGATGTTTATTCAATTAATAGGTATTTTCTTTGATTTGTCTTGATGCGTAATTCCCAAGCATACAGACATTATTACAACAAGCAGTTATCTGGCGGATTAGTAGTAGCCGATCACCTGTACCACGTGACCAGCACAAGCCCGCCGACAATTAAAATGGTGCGATCAATGGACCTCAAAGTGAACATCTAAAGAATTGCAGAGATACCAAATGGAAGTGTGATAATGTGTGGTGAATGACGTTACGGATCACAGCTCCATTGTTTTGTATACATGTTACAAATTAAGCCGACACGGTCCTGCAGTTAAGGCGCTTACCAGACATGAAGGCGCTTACTTGGCTGGCTAAGGGAGCACGGGCCGTGTCGGCTTATCGCTCTAGGGAAACCCCTGCCTATCACTTTGACAAGTTGCATTTGTAAAACCATGGAAATAATTATAAACCGTAGACTTGTCTGGTATCTTCTCACAAATTGCTTGCTATATAACGTGCAATGTGGGTTCAGGTCTAGACAGCACTGTTGATCATCTTGTTAGATTTGAAACTTTTTGTAGGGGTGCTTTCATGCATAACCATCATTTGGTATCGGTATTTTTTTACCTCAAGAAAGCTTATGATACCATGTTGAAGTATTGGATTTTGAAAAAATCCATGGCATGGACCTAAGAGGCAATCAGGGCTCGAAACGGCCAATGTTCGGTTTGGGCGACTTAAATATTTAAAAAATAATGGCATTAGTCGCCTAAATAATATTATGTGGGCAATCTTCTTTAAAGCTATAACCTATGAGCCACTATTAATATTTGTATTCCACATTAAAATCATGATAGTGGTTCTCTTACCATAATTTGGCAACATTGATTATTATTTTTTGGGCCACCATATTTTTTTGTGAGTTTCGAGCCCTGGGCAATATGCCTGACATTATCTCAAATTTCTAAAAAAAAATAGGTCTTTCAATGTATGAGTGGGGTCTACGTTGTCTGATTCTCATGTCCAAGTGATGGATGTGCCTCAGGGTAGCATCCTGTCAGTAACTTTATTTTCTAAGAAAATTAACAGCATCACCAAGTGTTAAAAACCTGGTGTTGATAGCTCGTTATAGTTCAACAATTTTCAGATTTGCTAAAGATCATCCAGTATGAGTATCAATGAACATCATTTGCAGCTTTGTTTGAATAAACTTCAGTAATGGGCAACTGACAATGGATTTCAATTATCAAAGTCAAAAACCAAACACCATCTGTATGCATATCTTCCAGAAGATAGGTCACCATTTAGATCCTCAACTGTTTCTTGACAAAAATCCGTTTCCAGTTGTGGAGGAGATCAGATTTATGGGGGTTATTTTTGACAAGAGGCTATCTTTTGTTCCTCATTTACAGTATGTTAAAAAGAAGGGCTTTAAAGGCCCTCAATATCTTAAAAGTTATTGGCAAGACTCAATGGGGAGCATATCGAAAGGCCATTCGAACATTTGGTCTTCACATTAAGCAGTTGTTATCAGTTTTCAACATTGATTTAACTGACATTTTGGAAATGCCTTCATATTTTATTTTGCCACCTTGGTGTATCAAATCACTGGAAATTGTATTTGATCTTGTGCATCTAAAGAAAGATCGCACAGATGCAGTTATTTACAAATAACATGCCATGGAAATCCAAGAGAGGTACTGTGATTACATTCCTGTTTACACAGAAGTATCACAGGATGGGGATTCTGTGACTTCTGCTACAGTTTTTTCATCAGATTGCCCGGTTGAGCATCAATCTTCACTGCTGAAACCTAGGCAGTCATTAAAGCTCTGGAACAGATTTAGGATTCATGTGCATCTAAATATATTATTTTTACAGACTCACGTTCATGTCTCCAAGCTTTACAGTACATGAAATTGAAGCATCCCTTAGTTGATACGAAAATGTGTCTTTTTATCAATTGCCAATAAAGATGTTATATTTTGTTGGGTAACCAGCCATGTTGGCATTAAGGGTAACAAAAAGGCAGATGTTGCTGCCAAGTCTGCTTTGAACTTGCCCTGTGTCAATGTTGGTGTCCCCTACAGTGATTTTAAATTATATATTAACCAATATATCTTTTTGACTTGGCAAGATGATTGGGACGGTGTGGTTGCAAACAAGCTTTATTCTGTGAAGCCAGTCCTGTAAGAGTGGCAGTCCTACAGGCTGTGCAGGATGGATGAAGTAGTGTTGTGCCATGCCCATATCGATCATACGTTTTTGACACATTCATTTATTTTAAAGAAGGACCCTCCTTTTCAATGTGAATGTTGTCAGTGTACACTGACTGCACCACATTTTGGTTTAGTGTAATCATCTGAAGTCGACGAGATATCGTTTAAATTCCACTCAGAATTAATTTTTAAAGTTTTTAAAACAATGATTTATATACAAAATTTTAAAATATACTTAACTTGATATTTGTATTAATTGCACTTTTTACGTAATTGTATAAATAATATTTCATATAATTACCTTTTATAACACCCAATAGCCAATGTGTATTTTTGTGCTGGGGTGTCGTTAAACATTCATTCATTCATTCATTCAGATTCCACATATGAGACTATAATGATGTCACTGATATCGACTTCACTGAGATTGCAAATACATGTTTTCTGCTGTCTGCCATTTTGTTTGTTTATGGAATACTCTTCAAGAGGGGTGGGTCAATATGATGTAATCTAACAACGTCATGACATGTGCTAAGGTATTACACACTCATCATGATGTCAGATTAATTATGTCACATATGTAGGCGGCTTTCACCCCTCTTGAAGAGTATTCCACAAAAAAGCAAAATGGCAGATGGTAAAAAATTGCATGTATTTTGCCCTATGTTATCTCGGCTAAGTCAATATCAGTGACATCGTTACAGTCTCGTATGTTGAATTTGTGTCACTGTAATGGGTTTTTTCACTATTTATGTTTGGACAAAAAGTGGAGAAAATCTAGTGGTAAGTATTAAAAACAATAAAGAACAATAAGAAAAAAAGAAAAAAAAAGAAAAAAAAAGAAAGATATAAAGACCGAACTGATATCCGTAAACAGACCGTTGATTCAGCATTGTCGTGATGATCTAAATTTAGACAAAGGGACTAGCAAACCGATTTTTACACTTAAGTTACATTAAATATATTGATAAGGTTGGGAAACAGTTAAACCACTCCGCTATTTTCGTTTTCAACTTCGTAGTTGTTATGTTTTTATGTATTTAAAAAAAAAAAGTTAACGTAAAATCGATTGACATGGAAATATTTTGCACACAGATTTTATTTCAGAGTATTTGAGGAAAATATTGCATCAAATATGCAGGAGACCATGGCAAAAAGTGAATATGTATTACAATTTAAGACTTGCAAATCAAATTATTATTTTTTAAAATGAGCTACATGTATTTCATGATATTGTGTACTTTTTTTTATCATTATTTTTTATTTATTTTTTATTATATATTTTTTGACAAGTCTTGCAATTTATGTTATATTTTAGGAATAAAATAAATACACATTTAAACTTTTGTGAAAGTAAATGGTGACATTCAAACTTAAAAGACTGATTACCGTTTTGCATATTATGCTTGCACTGTATTACTATTAGAATTAGAGTAACAAGTCTTTGGGTTTCAGTGTAAAAAGAAACTGGTAGCAAAACAATGAACATTTTCTGTTTGTAATGTTTACACTTTATATCTTGAATAAAATTACATAGGTAGGTATATTAATATCATGATGGGTCAAAGATTACTTGTGGCCAACTATATATTAGTGAAATGTTAGTGAAATCGAAAGAAGTGACTTGTAAATGTTTCTTTTGTTTTTATACGATTGTAGTGTTGTAGATTTTTATTTATTTATTTTTGTTTTTAATTTTCACTTGCCATCAGACTCATTTTTAAAAAGTGATTTTGAGTGGCCCAAGTCTTAAAACCACTGGCCTCAGGCACTGAGCCACAACTATTGTAGAACGTCTGAACCAGCTAAAATAACTGATTAAATACACCATTTATGAACTAATTTTGACAAGTCTATATCCAGGGATTTATCCAGGATCTTTCAGCAGGATCCCATGTAGCATGGATTGGGGAAAATAATTAGTTAAGTAAATCATACTTGGGATATTCTTTCATGCCACTAAATGATGCAGTACACCACTATTAAATTAATTTACTACAACTGACTTGCTGATTCAGAGAATTTTACAGAAGGGACGTGTTAAAAATGTTTTATAACAATTTACTGAAATGCTATATCACATTCCCATCACAAATGTCTAAGATAAAATCGCAAATTGTGATTAAATATACATGGTTAATGCCCTAGGTAATTCTACTTTGTTTTTGTTGGTTATGACAACTGAGGAAGTTAACCCTAACCCTAACCCTAACACTTTAAGTTACCTGTACTTGCAGATCATAAAAACATTTCTTCTTTCTCATCCCCCAGACCTGTCAACCCTCCCGGATTCCGCGGGAGACTCCCAGTATTTGATAATGTCTCCCGCGGGAAAAACGTTTCTCCCAGAAAATCGTTATTTTCTGAGCATAAAACAAATTCAAGCTACTGTGGCTGTGTACTGACATTCAGTGTTGCCATATATAAAACGGTCCAATTTAGTCCTAATAACACCTCTGACTTGTAAAATGTCTTCCCACTGGATTACATAATGCAAAGTTCTATGGCTGGAAGTGCCAGAGTAGACAGCGAAGGCATGCATCAATACACACGATGTCAAAATCACATGTCAAAGCAAGACAACAGAAAGACCAATTAGCTGTATAAACAATACTTGTATCAATTAGATTTGTAGGTTTGTGCAGTAAAATATTAGTAATAAGAGTACACTTCAAGGGATTATTTTCCTATGATTAATAAATCTTGTGTTTGACATGGAAATAGGTATAATTCCGGTATATTTCACACAATGTCAGTAATGAGCTTTTACTTATGATTAGTAGAAATTATTAGTGGAAATACACTGTTTATGTTGATTTTAAATAAGTACCACACCACTGTACCTTATTGTAGTAAAAACTGAATATTAAGTTATAAGATTTAGGCCTATATAAATTTGTCTTGAGTCTACTTTTTACGAAACACAAATAACGATGATGCAACCTGTAAGTGTAATACCGTAAATATACTATCAATGTTTAAATTTGTTAGTGTTAAGATTTTTGGATAAGAGTTATTTTTAAAAATATGTATTAAATTATAATAATATTTAAAAATAATTATGTTGTTAAATTTAATAAAAAAAATAAAAAAAATTTAATGCCAATAACTAAGGTTGACAAGTATACATAACATTATGTAGTGTTCATATAACTTATTGTAGTACTTTAAAAAAAATTGTGTTAAATCATGGTGCAGTTAAAAAAATCTCCTGTTTTTTGACAAAATCTCCTGCTTTTTCAACACACACCTCCTGCTTTCTCTTGACTAAAGGTTGACAGGTCTGTAGAAGGGAGATAAATACCTTGGGCCAGGAGGCTGATTTGTGAGACTCAAGATAATCACTGTGGGTATGCTAAACCAGAACTGAAAGAACCAGGACCCATCATATTTTCAAAGCCATCTTAGCCACGACATGTTGTAAATCTGTCGTTAGTGACTGCGGCAATTGTCGTAGCATATTTTCGAAATTGTTGTAACTCCAAAATATTTTAAATACATCGTAGATCCTATGACAGGTTGTTCCTACCTGTCGTAGACTAGTTCTAAACTAATATATGGCGCCTTAGTTCTTATTTCATAATAATGATGAAGATACAGCTCCTCAGTTTTGTAAACTCAAAGTATTTTGCCGTCAAAACTTTAAAACAGCGTATTGCAACCGTGACCTTTAATTGTTACCCTACCTATTTCAGAAAATTTACCAATCGATATAATGGGGCCTGATTGGGGTTGTTGAAGAAGGCACAGGTGTAAAATGTGATATGCGCCTAAATAATGTATCGGAATGCCCAAATAAAAGAAATATTACTCAAATTTTCATTAATAAAAAAATAGACATGAAACTTTTCCAAAATTAATATTTGAAATGTCTTACTGGTACATGAAAATAAAAATATATAAATATTATTTAATAAAATAATATTTTATTTATATATTAAATAAAATATTTTATTAAATAATATTTATACTGTATTATTAAGATAGTAAAATATGTTGTGTGACAACCTTAGGGCCATTCAAATATGACGTAACGCTTGAGGGGTGGGTGGATGTATGTGGATGTATGTACAAACGTTATGTAGTGTTACATGGGATGAGTGTACTGAACAACATTACGTAACGCACTTTTTTATTACTAAAATATTTTGTTTATTTTTATTGTGGGTTTTTTACCTTCTCATAAACACTGTCATGGCAACAGTGTTTAACGTAGGTAGTTATAGCTATAGTTCTTCCCACAGGGAACGCCTTTTTCATACTTTGAAATTTACTGCAAATTATTCATTTCTAAGCTATTATTTTCTAAACTGTACACAAAAATAGTAAAAAAATAGAATTTATTTCCAAAACACTTTTACTTTTCTTGTTAATTAAAACCAAACTGAAATTATTTACAAAAAAACATTTTTGTAAGAGGATGGGACAAAGTATAGATGTAAACACACAATGATGATTATAAATCGAGTTGAAATACAAGATTTGATATTGCCCCCTCCTCCCACTACCACCCCCAATATAAAATCCTGGCTACGCCAATGGCGCAGATATGCATGTCTTGTATATGCAGGTAACCCATAATGAGGATGGGGGAAATCCACACTATGTATGTGTGTATGATTTTATAAAATTTAATAGTTTAAAAAAAGGTTTGATTGGGGGGGATGGCATGACCCCATGTCCCCACTACGCCACTGATCTGCGCTTTCCCAAATCGCAAAACAAACCACTTCAAATAAAATCAGTTTATTCATAAGTACATAAACAGCACCTTAAAATTATATTACATCCATAGCATGTCTTGTTTGGAAATGGGGGAGGTCTCCAAACTTTAAATAATTTTAAAAAATTGCGGGGTGTATGGTTTAGCGTTACAGGGGGAGGGAGGGTGTCTAATTTTGACACAACTATTTGAACGGCCACTTAGGCTGTATCCATTTTTCTTCTTGGATTTGTGATTTTTTGTTATTAATATATAAAATTAAAGTTTGTTTTGTTTTATCGACACCATTAGAACACATTGATTTATTAATCATCGGCTATTGGATGTCAAACATTTGGTAATTAACGAGAAAACCTGCTACATTTTTCCATTAGTAGCAAGGGATATTTTATATGCACCACCCATAGACAGGATAACACATATCACGGCCAGTCATGGTGCACTGGCTGGGATGAGAAATAGCCCAGTGGACCCACCGACGGGGATCAATCCCCGACCGACCGTGCATAGAGCGAGGGCTTTACCACTCATCTAAAATATTCATAATGAAATAATTTTAGAAGTTGAATTATGTGTATAGTACTTTGTGTTCTGGATCTAATTTAGCCTAATCACTGTTAACCAGCTAAAAGAAAAGAAAATAATGTTGGACATCTTCCCCATATCCGAAATTAAAATTTCCAAATTCTGTGGAACCCAGGTTTCCCTTATGGGGCCTTTTTGCCGGGGGGTTCAGACCAGGAGTGGGAAAAAGCCCTTTTTTCCCGGTCTGGGACCGATTCTCGATTTTTGAGACCGATTTTTTTTTTTTTAAACGTGCGTTTGCCGGTCCCACTTTTGTCATTCTTGTCGGTCCGAAGCATCTGTCCATTTCTATTATAGGAACAAATTCCTATCCGCCAATTGGATCGGCCTGCCCAGACATTGGTATCTTGTGCATGATTTAAAATAATAATAAATAAATAAATAGTGATCAAACTGACTGGTATTTCAGATGTCTGTGATTTTAAAGTCTGCCATAAGATGATAAGTCGGACCTACAATCAATCTACTGCCACTAGGCTAGACATTTGTCAAAGCCGCTGTGCTGGTCATGAGATAAAACAGGCGTTAACAATAACACTATTCTTGGTGAGAAAGCTACCAAGGTATTACACTCCAATTAAAACAAAGGACCCAGAGTTTGCAACTGGTTACAATCAACACCTGTCAACGCCTGTGTACGGAGCTCTGTCGGTGAGTGTCCTAGTCCGAGGCAAGAGGCTGTTGTGAAATACAAAGTAACAAACTGCTTGAAATAGCATAAAATATACTGAAATAATCTATAAATGTGTTTCTAGTTGACTGTTCAATGTAGTGTATCAAATAATTATAAAGGACTTTAAAAAAAAAAAAAAAGGTTTACACTCTTTTTTTTTTAAAGTGGGAGTGAGCTGGAATAGCTAAACTGGCTATTTTTAGAGCCAGGAGAGGTCAAATGTCATCCAATCGGCAACAACGTTATTAATTGCTTTGTCTAAACGTGTGCCAGCTCAAGTTGTCAAACTCTCCAACGGTGTTATTGTTTATTAATTTTCAGGACAGTATTAATACTGGTACTTTTTATACATATATGGGAGTTAGAATGCATAACTTTTATTCCTTTTTGATATTATTTATTCCATTGTCATCATTATGTAAAATATACATAATTTGTTTTTTTCACAGATGTGATCAAACATTTTTTTTTTTTTTCATGTTTTGATGTTTATCATTTCGCATTCATGATTCAAGATAAAAATATACAAATGCTACTATGATTTTGTTTTTAAAACACTATTTGGCAAATATCACCTTTTAAATGATTTTATAATTTTTATTTGTATTCCTTTCTCCTCTCTCTCTCTCTCTCTCTCTTTCCCCCCCCCCCCCCCCCCCCCCCCCGGTAGTGATGGCGTGGGACCGATTGACAATTTTATTTTTCCCTACCCCTGGTTCAGACGCTTGCATAATATTCATTCTGCCAAGTCAGCTGTACGGAGATGAAGTTTAGAGGGAATTTCCTTGATGATGTCACTGAGAAATACCCCATCTTTTTCTGTCTCCATTTAATGAGAGTTCCCATTTTTTGTTTATGACAAATATCATAAATCATGACACACTAAGAGAACTTTACGATACCTTCAAAAATCTGTCGTATCTTAAATCTACGACATCTGTATTTTGCTCATAACTAGCTACGATATGTCGTAGCTTAGATGGCTTCAAAAATAAGGGCCCAGGAAGCCACTGTGGTTATGCTAAACCGGAACTGAAAGAACCAGGAGGCTGGTGAAGCCACTGTGGTTATGCTAAACCGGAACTGAAAGAACCAGGAGGCTGGTGAAGCCACTGTGGTTATGCTAAACCGGAACTGAAAGAACCAGGAGGCTGGTGAAGCCACTGTGGTTATGCTAAACCGGAACTGAAAGAACCAGGAGGCTAGTGAAGCCACTGTGATTATGCTAAACCGGAACTGAAAGAACCAGGAGGCTGGCGAAGCCACTGTGGGTTTGCTAAACCGGAACTGAAAGAACCAGGAGGCTGGTGAAGCCACTGTGGTTATGCTAAACCGGAACTGAAAGAACCAGGAGGCTGGTGAAGCCACTGTGGTTATGCTAAACCGGAACTGAAAGAACCAGGAGGCTGGTGAAGCCACTGTGGGTTTGCTAAACCAGAACTGAAAGAACCAGGAGGCTGAACTGTGTCTGCGTCACTGGTTCCAAGACCCAAGTGCTGGACTCCCAACTCGAGAGACTGCACTGTTAGAACAGGCTACATGCTGGCCTAATCCCGCCATACTGGTCCACTGTGGCCTTGCCAGTCTCCAATTTAGACTGGCCAGGTCATTGAGTTGCCCTGGGGACATCGTCTACCTGCCCCCCTTGTCTGCTTACTTGAACAGCCTATTGGTGTGCTGGGGCAGTCCCAGAGCCTTGAATGGGTCCCACTTAGCCACAGTCCAGTATGCATAAAGTACAAGTGTACTTTGTGTGAACACGTCAAACATCCAGCCTGATTGTCTTCCTTAGCCAGCATTACACAACTAGGGTTTGTATGCATCCTTAAATTCCTTGAAAATCCATGAATTTTGGAAAGCTGTTTTCCAGTACTTTCAAATGGTGATTTGTGTACTTTGTCCTGGAAATGTCCTTGAAATTCGAAAATATGTTGTCAGTTTCAAAAGGGATGACTGCTGATGTTTTCTGAACTTTCTTTTCCCATTCTTACAGTGATGATTCAAACATTTTATCTGACACCAAATCAGGATCCTGTCGCTGACAATTTCTGAACTTTCTTCTCGCGTTCCTTTAGTCATTGGGGTGGGACGTAGCCCAGTGATAAAGCGTTCGCTTAATGCGCGGTTGGCATAGGATCGATCCCCGACGGTGGACCTATTGGGCTATTTCTTGTTCCAACCAGTGCTCCACAACTGATATAACAAAGGCCATGGTATATACTGTCCTGTCTGTGGGATGGTGCATATAAAAGATCTTTGCTGCTAATCAAAAAGAGTAGCCCATGAAGTGGTTTCCTCTCTCAATATCTTTGTAGTCTTTAACCATATGTCTACGTCATATTACCATAAATAAAATGTGTTCAGTGTGTCGTTAAATAAAACATTTCCTTCCTTCCCTTGCTACTGTATTTAGTACTCAGTTTAAACTGTTGTGAATCGTGCCGATAATGGAACTAAAAAAAATTCATATTCTTCAGGACCGGATTCACTGGCCAGACTTGTA
Organism: Gigantopelta aegis; assembly: GCF_016097555.1. Classification (NCBI taxonomy): domain Eukaryota; kingdom Metazoa; phylum Mollusca; class Gastropoda; order Neomphalida; family Peltospiridae; genus Gigantopelta; species Gigantopelta aegis. The sequence goes on from NC_054706.1 coordinate 41,168,227, forward strand.
ATCACGGTTCATACACTTGTAGCTTAAGCAAATTCCAGGACATTTTTCCAAAATTCCAGGACCATCACACATAGAGTAACAGTGGATCATAATTCAAATAGAAGAAAAATAAGTGAAATATGAGAGGGGGGGGGGGGGGGGGGGGGGGGGGTATGGGTTGTGGGTTTGTTTAAACCTGCAGTCTCAAGTATTTAAAACAGATCATCAAAATTAAATTTTAATAATACATGATAATGCACAATATTTATGTGACGAGTGACACCCGTTGTTAGAGGCAACATCATTCACAGGTTACTGTTTTGCGTGGGGGGTTTTCTTCTTTTTTTTTCTTTTCTTTTTTGCTTACGTCCACAAGTAATATGGCTACTATCACTGTATTAAAATTATTTTAATGTTGGGCATGAAGTAAAAAGGATAGGAAAAAGAAAACAACCGCAAAACATTATCAAGTGTGTTTTTTTCCCACTGAACTCTGGATAAGGCAATAAATATCACCTGAGCATGTGCACTATAGATAAACTAAAGGAAATCTGTGACGATTGGATCCTGACTTGGGGCCATGCAGATCAGATGTTTGAATTGTAACTATAGGAAGGAAGGAATAGTAAAACATTTGAGGAATTTAATTTAGTGCATCCTCAGTGATGAGTGAAGAGAAATAGAGAGGCTTATGAGTGCAGTTGGTTGTAACAGTCGGACCAATAGCACAAACAGATCTGATCTCTGATGCGGAAAAGTTTTTTCCGTTCTGCCTTCAAGCTCTGTAAGTCGTTACATTTGGCTAAAAGGATGGCTAACGTCTTAACCCAGTTTTATTCTCCTAAGTATTTCATAGAAATAGAAAATATATGTATGTGAGAAATTGTCTCCTTTAGTGCAAATTTTGTAACCTATAAAAGGCTTTCTAGTGACTACTAAGTAAACATGACTAAGAAGTGAAGATAGAGAGTTAGGCACAGTTGGGATGCAGAGCACAGGAATTTTTCTGTGAAAAGATAGTGTGTGTATGAAAAACATTATTTCCATGTATATCTTATACTATATGTTGAATTTCAGGATTATGGGCATACTTGATATGTGTCAGGTGGGACGGTATTATTACAATCCACACACTCCATCGTCAGTTCCACAGCACAAGTGAGTATTAATCTTGGTTATGCTTGATGAAAATTCTGTGTATTCACTACTCATTGCACCACATTACAGGATGTCCACAGATCCTACTTTTTCCTACTTTTTGGTCTTTGTTTTTTTCTTCTATTTTTCCTACTTTTTCTTCAAAATCCCTAGTTTTTCCTACTGTTTTACTTTGCCACACAGTTTCAAAATTCCGCGAATTGCTGTTAAGTGTGCATATTGCTTATGTGTTGATATAAAAGTCAATATTTATGGGAAATATTTTTTGCAACAAGACATATCTCCCAATTTGAGGCATCATATAATCTGGATATGTTAAATCTACACCCTGAAAGTCAACGTGAGATTAATTTCTGTCTTTGTTTTGTGCTGGAGTACTGGAGTTGTAGCACTACTACATTGAGACTGTACATTGGTTTTGAATTATTGTCTTTATCTTACGTTAGTTAAATATTAAATATAGTTTCATTGTCCTCGTTGGGTGAAAATTAAAGGAGGGCAGCTGCGCAACTGCCCCCTCCCCCCAAAAAAAGCATAAGGGGGGGGGGGGCTTGGTTACTGTTGTGTGTTGGTCGACTAATCTTAATTTTGCCCCTCAGTATCTGGTACAAAAAAAACGTTTGTATGATATACAGATTGACTCATCTTTTATGTATCGTTAGTTGAACCAGAGATATTGTTGGTATGACATTCACGGGCTTTCTTGTTGCTGAACCAATCAAATTTTTTACATTATTTTAATAAATATTTCAAGATACAGTCGAGTCCACTTTATTGCATATTGGTTTATAGCATAAATCGGTTATTTGCATATTATTGGGCTGCACAGAACCATTTAGCATTAAATCAATACAAATTATGTCGCATATTTGAATACCTTTATAATGACAAACATCGGTTAATTGCATACGAAAACCAAAAAAAATCTAGAAAATTTCATCATAAAATGTTCCACAAATCTTTAATATTTTACCAGAAACAATTGTAATTGCACAGAGAATAAAGCAGAATGTTCTATGTTGATTAAAAACTAATATTAAAAGAAGAAAAAAGTAAAAGCGGTTACTAAAACAGGTGTTGTACAATGCTGACATCTCACGCAAGAAGACTCGTCGTAGTGCTTATAGCAATATGTTCAAGAGTTTAATGCAGAAATCCTGGGACCATTATTGCATCATTTAAGTCTTAATGTCAGGATTGCAGGTGTAATTTGTCCTTTGTTACAAAATCAATGTTGAGGTAAAACGTTCACAACTATGAACTAATCCAGTTGTCCACGCCTTTTCAGTGTATTACTAGTGGTCAGTTAATTCATTGTTACAGCCACTCAACAGTTTTTAGGTTTGAGTTGAATCGTTTGTATTTTTCTTTCAAGAGGTTTGACCCTTTGTGAACTTACAGCAGACATGCAGAACAAAATATTTTTAACTCGAAGCCAAATAAATAAATTTTACAGCATTCAATTGGGTCTTTTTTTGTAGAATAACATGCTTACAGGCCCATAGGTATGACATCTGGAGTGGGGAAGGCACAGTCTAGTTGGGGGGGGGGGGGGGGCTGATTTTAATCTGTATATGGAATAGGAAAAAACCACGTACATTTGTCGATTGGTGGGGGGGAGGGAGGGGTGGGGCACAGGCTTCTTTCCCGGTCCCTACAGGCCTGGCTTACATAATTTTATTCATTATTTATGATTAAATATCTTTAATTTTCTAATTAATTAATGAAATAAGCAAAATAAACACTACGCTTCTTATATTTTGTTCAGTGCACAATAGCATCTCTAACAAAATATACTGAAACATTAGTACACTGTAGATGAAATTGGTTGATAATTAACAGTTGTTAATTAAGCTATGTTCATTTCGCCTGCACGTGGAAATTGTACTTTGCCAGGTAACACGGTTTCACTACTCAGCACCCCGCAGAACAATAGGTGTGAACTGTGGAAAAGCCACGTGCAACAAACTGCAATGTGACTATTAGTAGCTAGAAATAGCATCAATAAACACAACCGCAGATTTCTAACAATACAAAATTAAAAATATTTGATCTTACAACATTTATTCTGTTGTTTTATTTATTATTATTTTAAAATACATGTATAAACAAATGAAACACAAACATGTATTGGTATTCAGACAATGTTCTGCAGTTAAGAGTAAGATAGACTGTCCACTTAAGGCATTTGTAAAGTTTACTGTTGGTTATAATCTGGAAATGGGGCTCTATCGGATAATCAGTTATACCGGTTATTAGCACCGGGGCTATGCAATTAAGTGGATTTGACTGTATATATTATGGTATGGCATTGTCCGTCTGTCCATCCATACTTCCATCTGTTAATGTTTTCTTGTTTCGACCATATCTTGCATACAGATGCATACAGGACCATCAAACCTTACATGTAGGAACAACTTGGAATGGCGGTGTGTCGTGTGCTATTACTAGGTCACTGTGACCTACTTATCACAGTCTACTGCACATAACAGTAAATCCTTATCCAGACCATATCTTGCATACAGATCCATCAAACCTCACATGTAGGAACAACTTGTAATGGCGGTGTGTCGCATTCTATTACTGGGTCACTGTGACCTACTTTTCGCGGTCTACTGCACATAACAGTAAATCCTTGTCCAGATCATATCTTGCATACAGATGCATACAGCACCATCAAACCACATATAGGAACAACTTGGGATGGTTGTTGGTCCAAAACAAACTGTTCATCCATCCCATTGCAAAGATTTAACAGAATTAGAATTGAATCATACCTGTAACATATTCATTAATATAGATATGGTTTTCCTGATGGGCGTATCATGTACCTCACCCGTACTCTTGTTTATTTTACTTTGCCGCACATTTCTGTAAAAGTGCATATTACTTGGGTTATTAAAGAAGCCTGGGTTTTTTTAATGCAGGTGTATAAGCATTGTAAATGTATGTAGTGCAAATTTGGCTCCTAGTGTGAAAAATAATGGAGAGTAACAATTTTCAAATTCAGTATAATTTATCAATTGCTCTTTAATACATTGATTATGAAAAACTTGTGTTGTTTCAGTGCTACTTTTGTCCTACTTTTTCCTTCTTTTTTTTACTTTGTCCTACTTTTTCGACAGCTTGCTTTATGTCAGTGATATAAATAGCTTCTTTAAACTATTGCAAACCTGTATTTGGGAAAATAATTTCACCACTTTCGATTTGAGTTTATGGTACTTACTATTGGGCTATTTCTCATTCCAGCCAGTGCACCACAACTGGTATATCAAAGGCCATGGTATGTGGTATCCTGTCTGTGGGATGGTGCATATAAAAGATTCCTTGCAGGGGTGCACAAATGTGAAATTGTGATGGTTGCCCGGTGGACAACCAGTAGCTGAAGTTTGGTTGCACAACATCATTTCTTGGTTGGCTACAGCTCATCTTCGCTTAGGCTGAAAAAAAGTTTGTTTTGTTTAACGACACCACTGGAGCACATTGATTAATTAATCATTGGCTGTTGGATGTCAAACATTTGGTAATTCTGACTCGTAGTCATCAGAGGAAACCTGCTACATATTTCCTAATGCAGCAAGGGATCTTTTATATGCACTTTCTCACAGACAGGAAGGCACATACCACAGCCTTTGTCCGGTTGTTGTGCACTGGTTGGAACGAGAAAAAAACACCAATCAGCTGAATGGATCCACAGAGGTGGTTTGATCTCGCTTGGGCTGTCACAGTCATAATACTTTGATGAACTCAGGGCTCACCCAGGATTAAAAATACCTATAGCCAAAAATAAATGCCAAATGGGATTTTTATTAGCCATAATGAAAATGTTTTAGCCAAAATTGTTTTGTGTAGTACTGTATAGAGTATTTATATATGAATATGAAAATGCATCTTTTTCAGCTAATTATGTACAAACTGGAATACATCTGAATAACAAAATTATCCCCTGATCAAAATCAAAGACAGCAATGGGGTAGGGGCAGTTAATATATTACTTAGATTTTTCAGTGGGTGAGGGGAGATATGCAGAGCTGAAAGCCAATGCCCTATGCAAACACACCCCTATGGCATTAATAAATTTTGAGAGCCAATACTCTTCTTCTTTTTTTAAACAGAGCTCATTATTTCTGTAAAATAGCAATCTTTATTTTGGTTTGAACTGATTTTAATTCTATTTTAAAGTAACCCATCCATTCCACACCCCAACAATTTCGTAATTTGCGCCATTTTGTTGATTTTCATGTCATGTTAAATGCTTGTTGTTGATTTCAGCTTGTAAAATACGTAGCCTAAGAATGCTGACTTCACGTTATGACAACTATCCATTTAGGTCAAAAGGTTTTGATTAAAAAAGATAATGAATTCAAATTTACGGTCGTTTTAAAATCTAGCTAACTTTTGAGATGTCACCTCACTGTCAACAAATTTATATAATATTTTATCTAACAAATATCATGATTATTTTTAACTAATTGTATTCAGTGTACGTTTAACCACAATTTGTATACATACTGCATGTTCCTTTTCTGCGATCGTGAAGACAACTGAAATAAACAAACGAAACAGCAATTAAGTATTCATTGATGCGAACAACTATTTGGTGGTGGGTTTATCAAGATTTACTTACGTGTAATTGTATTGTTTAATGTCCGCAACAATGTCTACTGACACGTGCAACAGTCTCGGCTGACTGTCAAGCGTGAACTATATGCACACTGAGAACAGCTAAACGTTCGCGAACTATGTGGTTGGTTCCTGATGTGGACATTGGGTTTAATGTGAAGCGCATAAACCAGTTTAGTGGACATTTTGTTTTGCTCGGTCTAGCTGAACTCGGCCCTAGCCTACTTGTCTTTGGCCCTGAACTAGCATGTGTGTTGAAACTAACACACAATTTCAGTTCATTTTTATTACTTTGGTTCAAAGACTTTACAAAGTTAAAATAACACACTACAGATTTTTCAGACTTTTCTTTCATACATATTGCCGTTAAAATTAATAACTGTGATTATTAAAATAAGCAAACATTGTTACGCTGAATTCTTGATGACACCGCTTCTCATTACCAGTCGTGAGATTTCTGTTAATATTTGGTATTATTATTATATTTTAGGTGTCAGATAGATTATGTAACTGATTGTTCACATCGGAAGATAGAAAATAGCTTAGTCAAATTTTTTGCTCAGAACTGGATGGTTGTTGGTGTAGTTTGTGGCCTTTCACATGTCTTGTGCCCTTTGCCAATAGCCGCAATTCTGAAACATATCTGTCTGCATTGAACTCGTCAAAATCATGCACGGTGGACGCTGAGTGGATGGCAGCGTTAGGGTGGATATTTATATCGCCTGTCAGTCAAGTTATCAGTTTCGATACTTTTGAATTGCCTGTGACTGTCCGAGTGTCGTGAAGTTTTGTTTTTCATTTTACTTGTTTTATGATTTTCTTGGTTGCCCATTGGGCAACTGTTTGACAAAGAATGGTTGCCCGCAACATATTTTGGTTGTCCCGGTCATGGGTGCACCCCTGCCTTGTGTTAAAGGAAAAATGTAGTGGGTTTCCTCTCTAAAGTCTATATGTCAAAGTTACTAAATGTTTGACACCAAATAGCCAATAATAAATTGATGTGCTCTAGTGGTGTCAGTAAACTAAATAAATTTCTTCTATGGTACTAAAGTCATGTAAACTAATTTATTAATTATCCTAGTTTATGAAAACTACCAATTTAACTTCTGATGATTAGTTCAGTCGTTAATGTTTGTACAGCTGTAATCTACATGTAAGTTGGTTTGCTTTTTGAGGGTTGTTTTATTAATTTATAATTGTGATGTACATGTATTTCTAAACTATAATTGTTTATTTTCTACAGACTGGAAGTGTGGCCTGGCTACATTACTTCTATTACAGAACAAGAAGGGGGACTTATGCTCCTGTTGGATGCATCCCACAGGGTTCTTCGAACAGAGACTGTTCTCGATGTCATGTTAGTATTGAATGTAGATTTGTCAAACTCTTTTTATATGATTCACTTGTTTTTTAAATATTTTTCAGTTATATACATCAGTCTTATTAGTCCCTTAACAGTTTCATTTCCATCTGTCTATCTGACAGTCTGTCTGTCCGTCGATCTGTCCCACATATAGTTTTCTGGATGGTTTTTTCCACAATGACTCACGATACATCGCTAAAATAGCTGTATGGCTTGATGATGTTCTGTTACAAATCAAGTTTGACCATTGTTTGCTGAATTATGGCCCTTGAACTTGAAAATTTATTTTCCGTACTCTTTTTCAATACCTGAAGGTATTGAGATGAAATTTTGTGTATAGCTTTATCAAGTACTGTTACAGATCAAGTTTAACTTTCATGTTGATTTACCAGTTTTTCACAGTGTTATGGTCCTTGAACTTACGATATGAGAATTTTTTTTGTGCCTATAGTAGATGATATGTATTGCTTTAGCATGACTTTCAGAATGCTTGTTTTATTGTGCCTTGGCTGTGAGTTAATTGCTGATTCAGGGCTTGCAGTGTCATTTGCCACAGTCATCAATTGCGAAAAAAAAAAAAAATGGCGAAATAATTTTCGGTTTAATGAAAAAATTGCAAACAATTTTTTTCAGCTTGATTATTAACCAAACATTCCTTCAACCAGTTTTGTTTAATTGATCTGCCTCGCAGTGTGAATAAGCACCATTTGCATGTCCACGTGGCCAGTCTAACTATTCAATAGTCACTGCCAGCTGCTTGTCGTAAAGCTAGAAAACGCGATTAAATACTGTTTAAGACATGTTTAATTGTTGATAATAAATGTTTGATTACTAGCTACAACAAGTTTTACTTTTTATTAGTCATATATTGTCGTACCGGTTAATGTTTTGTGGTTGAGTTCATTTCCAAGAAGTTGTTGAGGAATACATATTGTTTCTCACTTATATACAATTATTATTAGTTAAAACTTTCTGTGTTTATAGATTTTATTTCAAATATATTTAATGGGGAAATTATACTAAAAGGCAAAAGTTATTGTGACATGGATTGTTTGGAGTAATAAATTTGTGAATGGATTTATGGATGTAAACCAGAGAAAATGTGCATGAAACAGCTCGAAGAAATGCCATTAAGCAGTTGTTGCAGTGATTGCATGCTTTGTGCAAGAAACATGGAATATTCGGGAGAGATCCTGTCCAATGTTCACCATAAAAGGCCAGACATTCAGTCGCAAATCATTGCCACTCTGTGCAGCCTTCAGAAGTCCAGAAGTCAGAAAAACACCATTAGTGAACTGTTTGATGCAATTTCATCATGCCAAGCCTCTGTGAAAATGACAGATGGCGAGTCATAGGGATGCTTGAATCTGGGACCTTGCAGCGTGACGTTGCACATCAATTAAACATCCACAGAAACACCATATGGCACTTATGGCAACGATATCAACAAAACAACCAGGTCAAGGACTGTCCTGTAGCGGCCGACCACCCATGACAACCCCTCGCCAAGACACATGGATCCGAACCATGCATCTGCGAAACAGGTTCCAACCAGCAACCCTCACAGCCCGTACCATCCCTGGAATGGCATTCCCAGGAACTTTCTCCAGCGTTTAATGGCCTGAATATGAATAAATATTCACGAATACCAATAATAACAGTGAATCTACCAATACTGTACCACTGACTTGCTGAATGAAGCAACCCACCAGTGAACAAAAGTCAAAAATAGCATGTCGGTCAACACTGATAGACAAGTACATGTAATTCCCACTATATGGTGTTGTGAAATGTTATTAACAGTTATTTAATAAGTTAAAACTTTAGATTGGTATTTGTGGCATGTACTGAACTGTGAACATTAATATTAAATGTTGTTCAAACTGAAAACCAATTGGTTTTTTCTTCATGTCATTCTAAGTGAATAAGCACTAAGGGACTGATAAGAGAATACTCAATGAACTACGTACTGTTTATATTTCACGTGTTGTCCTTCCCAAGCCTTTGGCGAGGAAAAGACAACAACATTTCACAAGTGCAAGATAAACAGTATTGCCATGTAGCGAATTGGGTATTCTATTTATTATCCATTTTCAATATTTATCATTTTATGGAAGATTTTCGAAGATACTGTTGTTGAAAATAAGTGAGAACAAGAGACACCATTGCGTCATAGCTGTGACGTACATATTGCTGATGACATAAGTTAGTTGTTGATATGACTTCCATCATGGAAACTAATCTTAAGCATAATTAACCACCTATAGTAAACAGTGTAATCACAGTTCCACGAGCTTTGCAAGTTCTGCCTTACGTGTAGCGTGTAAGGTTTCTCCATAGAGCGCACATTTCTATGTCATTCACGGGAAATTCATATAGATGTACACGTACAATATTCGATTGCTCAACCTCTCTAATACTAAAATTGTGTCCCAGATACATATATTAATATCAGTTCTATCAGACATATTACATTTTACTTATCTCTTATACATATATCTGAGTGTTTGTTCTTTTTGTGTATTTTCCAGGCATCAGGTTGTGGAACGTAATATCAAAGGATTCCAAGATGAGATCTCCAAAAAGGTGATTGGCTGCATCGTCCTGACCCGGTACAACAACAAAACATACCGTGTGGATGATATCAAATGGGACATGAACCCAACTCACAAATTTAGCACTGGGTCTTCAGAGGAAGTGTCCTTTATTGACTATTACAAGTGAGATTTATAATGCTTTCGTTTTCCATAGTTAAAGAATGATTTGTTTTATTCATACCTAGATGATTGTAAAAAGGAATAATAGACCATCTTTATAATTAATGGGTTTCTCAATCTTTTTTTCTTCTTCTTTTTTGTTGGTGGCTTATGTAAATTCCTGCATGTCAAGTAATCATATTCTGGCAGTCAAGTCACATCCACTTATGGCGAGACAGTCTTCAGGATTTTTTATCAATTCTGGTAATCAATTTTTTCTATTGTAATATGTGTACATTGACATACACGGTACTTGGGATTGGCATCTTTCCAACAAAGAATGCTTATAATAATAATAATAATATACTCTTTTAATTGGGCCCGTTGGGCTATTTATCTCATTCCAGCCAGTGCACCATAACTGTGGCTGTGGTATGTGCTATCCTATCTATGAGATGATGGATATAAAAATCTGTTGCTACTAATGGAAAAAAATGTAGCAGGTTTCCTGTCTAAGACTACATGTATACGTCAGAATTAACAAAAGTTTCATGTCCATAGCCGATGATTAATAAATAAATGTGCTCTAATGGTGTTGTTAAACAAAACAAACTTTAACTTTTAATTGGTGCAATGTTTAAAAAATTTTTTAGCACCACTATGACATACATCAGCGGAGCTTTTCTGATACCAATTTGGCAGGTGTCCGTCCATCCATCCATCCATCCGTCCATCCGTCCCTCCCTACATCCATCCATCAACTTTTCTTTTGAAGTCTGTCTTCTACAGTTTTGATTGCATTGTTCTGAAACTTCGTACAATGATCCTCTCAGACAACCTTAACAAACTAATATTGAAGAATTTTTGTTTTTTAATTAAATGTTTTTAAAATTTAAAATGAAAATTTGAAGCATGTTTTCTCGTAGAGTTTAGATCAGATAGTTCTGAAACGTGGTACACTCCAATTCTGTGGGGCAGTCTTCACAAACTAGTAAATAGATATTTTGTACATTTTGAATAAGTGAAGTTTTATTAAATTTAAATATTTTACCTGTAAATAGAAATTTAACATGATTGAAGTTTTGATTGGACTGTTCTGAAACTTAGTGTAAGTTTTCTTAGAGACAGTCTTATAATTTAACAGAGAGATATTTTGGACATTTTTAATTTTCGAATTTGTATTGAAAATTTAGAAGTCTTATATTCTCAAGTTTTGGTCGGATAGTACTGAATCTTGGTTCAATGAATCCTTGACTAAGGCAGTCTTCACAACCTAACAACCTAGTTTTTTTAACAGAATTTTTGGGAAATTTTTAATTTGTGAATTAAAAAATTAAAGATCTTAAATAAAAAAATAAATAATTTGAGTCTCTCATTCCTAGAGTTTTGATGAAAGAGTTCTGAAATTTGTCAGGGATTCAAGAAATCCCATCGCCCGACACCCGTGCCAAGTGGAATTTTCATGCTGGGCAAGTAATTATGTTAACTGCATATGCCCAATGACAAGTGACTAATTAACACCTAAAACTGTTTTTGTTTTTTTGGGTGGGTTTTTTTGGTTACAAATCTCAGTAAAACCTTTGGAAAGAGTTCCGATCATTCCACTGAATGCTCGACTGAATTCGTACAAGTAATCAGTTCGATGATCTTCAAACTAGGAAATAGCGTCCACTACGCTTTACAGCTTATGTATAGGGGAATGTCTGAGTAACTCTCCATTCCTGAAAAATAATGGAGACGTAGAGAGATACGAGGATATTCCCCTACTTAAAATACACCACTGAGTAATAATTTTATGTGAATATATGTTAGTATGGAAATTAACACCAATGATTCTGGTGGGTTAATTAAGTAGGGTTTCATCTCTCCATTACTGAAAAATAATGGAGCGTTGAGACAATTCTGTGACTTCGCAGGTGTATTTTAAATAAAAATAAAATATACATGCTTTGTGAATGCAATCAAAATGTCATATTCAAATTATATTAGACGTTAACGCGGTGGACTCTGGAATCTACTCTTTGCAAATGAACGGGGGCGTAAAGCATGTTTATAATATCCGAGTTCACTTGAACAAAGCATAAATATTATGAACTATATTCTTATAAACGTTGGAAGATATTTTAGTTTAGATATCATAAACCTTGTAGCAGAACATACTTAATGTTTTTCAGTACTTTGCAAATGTAAATCTATGTCCGTGTAAAATGAATGGGTAAGGTGAAGTTAGATTTCATTAGCCCTACGTTATAATCGTGACAAGTTAGATTTCATTAGCCCTACGCCATAATCATGATGGTGCCATGCCCTCTAAGCATACATGAATATATTAATTTTTTCTGCATTATTAATAGCTTTAACAAATAAATTATGCTTAATAAATCAAAAATACACGGCTGCAATCGATGTACACCCCCTCACCTTCTGTTGTTTACCAATCATGCACTATTTAAAAACATTAACAGAGCTCATGTTTACTTTGAGCCCAGCCACGGCTGTTTGTGCGAGACTTTTCTCAGCTATGAACAGGGTAAAAACATCCCAGAAAAGTGTTTTGGGGCAGAGAATGTTAAATAATATACTGGGCCAAAATCCATAAACATTTTTCAACCAATGTCAGCCATAAAAGAATGTCTCACAAGTGGAAAGGGTTCTCGCCACATCCATGGCCACTAATACATACATCGACACAATAATTATATTGAGATGAATAAGTGGACACTACCAAACAAAAAAAGTAAAGTTTGTTTTATTTAACGACGCCGCTAGAGCACATTGATTTTTTATCTTATCATCGGCTATTGGACGTCAAACATATGGTCATTCTGACACTGTTTTTAGAGGAAACCCGCTGTCGCCACATAGGCTACTCTTTTTACGACAGGCAGCAAGGGATCTTTTATTTGCGCTTCCCACAGGCAGGATAGCACAAACCATGGCCTTTGTTGAACCAGTTATGGATCACTGGTCGGTGCAAGTGGTTTACACCTACCCATTGAGCCTTGCAGAGCACTCACTCGGGGTTTGGAGTCGGTATCTCGATTAAAAATCCCATGCCTCGACTGGGATCTGAACCCAGTACCTACCAGCCTGTAGACCGATGGCCTGCCACGGCGCCACAGAGGCCAGTACACTACCAAACAAATAACAAATTTTAAATCAACAAATGGACACCAATTAAAAAATAAAGTTTAAATCAACAGATAGAGAAGACAGTTGATACTACTGGACAGACATACATTTAGTACTTCCTGAGTAAGTGTTGTAACCTATTGGCAAAATTATTTATTTGTGTAATTAAACCAATTACTTTCAAGATTATTACACTATTAAGCACTATATTAAACTATACTACTCAAAAGAATTTAAGGGTCAGACGATATTTTCGACATTATTTTCTGAATGTCAATTATATTAGCTAGACCATAATGTCACGCATGGTATTGTTCCATTTTGACGAAAGTGGGTCTAAGCAACCCATAAATGAATTAAAATCCACTGTCATTGACACTGTTGACTAGTTCTAATGGCGAAAACATGCTTACATTTGCACGTAAATTAGGGCGAAAGCGAAAGGTCTGGTAAGTGCCCATAACTTGCTTTTTCACAAAGCGCTTCATTTGCACGCTTTGCACGTGTATTCCATGTTCCCAATGCTGAATTTCCGTATAATTGGAGCTTGCGTTCGTGTACGGTGCACACTCCAAATTCGACAATGGTACGACGTCAACTGACTATCGAAGATCGAGGAAGGGCTATTGCTTGGCTTCAGGATGGCTTCTGAGACTTGGTGTCAGTCAGAGTGTCGTTGGCCGACTGTGGCAACGGTACCAAGCAACGAATTCTGTTCGAAATCGTCCACGTTCGGGAAGACCCCGAAGCACTACAAATAGAGAGGACCGCTACATCACCAATATGGCTCTACGTCAACGCACAACCACTGCACGCTGATTACGTGACAATCTGCGGACTGCGACTGGAACTCGAGTGTCTGATCAAACCATACGCAATCGTCTGAGAGCCAATAATCTACGCTGCCGTCACCAGGCTGTTCGACCACCACTCCTACCACGTCGCAGAACGGCCAGACGTCACTGGTGCACACTTCATCTGCGGTGGCAACGTGTTCAGTGGGGTCCAGGTTTAGTCTCCAGTTCAACGACGGTCGGGTTCGTGTCTACAGACGTCCTGGGGAGCGCTTCGCTGACGTTAACGTTAGACAACGTCACCGGTTCGGTGGTGGCAGCGTCATGGTGTGGGGCGGCATCTCTATCCACCACAGGACCCCCCTCTATGTGGTGGATGGCAATCTGAATGGAATCCGCTATTTGAATGAGATTATCCGGCCGTTGGTTCTCCCAGGCCTTCAGCAGATTGGCGGCGGGGCAATTCTGCAGGATGACAATGGCGCACCCCACCGCGCCAGGGTGGTAACGGACTTTCTCAGACAACAAGGTATCGCCAGGATGGATTGGCCAGCATATTCGCCTGACTTGGCCCCAATAGAGAACGCCTGGGACGAATTAGGCAGGAGAGTTCGGGATAACCATGCCCCTCCGGCCAACCTTCATGATCTGGGTCAACTTCTTATGGCAGAGTGGCAGGCCATTCCCCAAGAGTTCTTCAGACATCTGATCAACAGCATGAGGCAACGATGTGTCGAGTGTATTCGTGCCAGGGGTGGATTCACACACTATTAAACGAATGTTCTAATGTGTAAAATCCATGTTTGACAACCTTCAACTTTGACAGCATGTCATGTGACTTTCTTGTATACAGTGACGTTTATTTGTGTTTTTTTGTAAATATGGAACAATAAATTAAACTTTTGGTGTAGTTTACATCATCAATCTAATACACTCTGAAACTTATTTGGTTATAAATTTTTGACCCTTAAATTCTTTTGAGTAGTATAAATAGAAGTAACACAATTGGTTACCTAAAGAAGTATGGGCAAGTGGAAAAATATATGGGGCAAGTGAATATCTGAGTGGCACTTTCCCTGTGGCAAGTAATTGTTTTGAAAAATTTTGAACCCCTGCTTGTTACTATGATTCACTGGGGCAGACTTCACAAACTAATTATAATTTAGGAAATTTTTAAACGACATTTTTGAGTTTGCTGCAATTTTTAAGGTATTATCGACCAACAGAGACGTTTTAACGATTGTAATTAGATATGGAATATATTTTTCTGCATGAAATATTAAACGTGTTTCTGATCGTTCTAATATTTGTACTAAGCAGGGGTGGGGAAAAGCCCTTTTTTGCCGGTCTCGGACCGATTCACAATCTTTGAGACCGAAATAATTTTTTGAAAACATGTGTTTGCCGGTCCCACTTTTATTATTTTTTCGGTCCGAAGCGTCTGTCCATTTTTATTATTGGAAACAACTTTAATTTGTTATTGATGTTTCTGCAACTCATTACTTACCTACTTCACCAACAGGTGTTTATTTTGAGTCGTGATATATTTAAACCGGTCACACGTTTAATACAAATCAATCGGTCATGTTTTGTTTTCTATCAATGACCGGAAATAGAAACGTTGAACACGGTGAATGAGCTTTTTGTGTCACTTCTCAGTTTGTTCCTGCACAGGTGTCAATCGGTACACAATTACAATAGGTTTAATTAAGTCGGCCAGTAATCTTTAATAGCACTGTGATATGAAGCAAGCGCGTAATAACAAAATAACTACATCAATGCAGGGCTCGAAATGCAGTGTTAGTACATGCACCGGTGCATGCTGATTTTTGCGTGTGCATGTAACTTTTAAAACTGGGTGCACGCGGTGCATGCTAATATTTTTCAAGTACTGTGTATTGCATATACTAGTATCCTGTTGTCTACCACATTCAGACTCAAGTTGTTGAATTTTGCGTATGCATTTCGTAATCTGTTTGCCACATGAAAACGATAACTTTTATCTTATGGGCGTATCCATTTTGTATCCACAATGGCGCCCTTTCGGTCATTTCCGTGAAATATATTTGCGAAAATTGCCGGCAATATCTCGTTTATATCCGTGAATGGTATTAGGGAAGGTGGTCGAGACCAACTTTGGGGTATCGACGCGCATAACACAGTTGTTGTCGTCACTGACAGATTGAACTCCGCCAGATCTGTGATCAATACAAAGTACTGTAACTGCCTTGAAAATTTTCGACCTCAAATATGGGCACTTGATCAGATGATTGCGAACGTGCAGGTGCGTTACTCGTGTAGTTGACTCCAAGTCAACCAGTGATTATTTCAGTCGCAACTTCTCGTCGAATTCCATAGGCTAATTTATATTATACAAACAGATCTTATCCAGTTAAAAAAGTTGATAACTTGCTTAATACAAAACACAAATATTCGTACGTTTTTGTAATAGGCCTATTATAGATTTCTGTAAGGCGTTTACGTTGGGTGAAATTTTCAAATTTGATCAAGAATCAGTAATAAACTCAGTTCCCCTTGGAAAAATACCCCCCCCCCCCCCCTCCCGACAGTGACTGTGATCCAGCATGGATGTCAGACAGTGATACTGATAGTGACAGTTAAATTAAAAAGAAAATGACAATCAACACTGTAATCAAGGTAATTAAAATAATATTTTCCTCATTGTTAACAGGATTTACCTTATTTTGGGTGAATGCAGAATTTTAATGGTGCATGTAACTTTTTTTTCAGCATGCACCTGGTGCATGTAGATTTTTTTTTTCATTTCTAGCCCTGCAATGGGATTAGCACCAAAAAGCACAATGAACAGTCGGTCACAACCGGTCACGAGATTAAAGGTTTACTTATTAGCGATGATGCCATTTATTGGTGATAATGAAGGAAGGACGTATGCTTTAATTAAAACAAAGACCTAGAGTTCATCTTTAATCAAAGGGGATACTATTTTTGCGAATATGAATACGCTGCAGGTATGCCTATACTTGTCAACAAAAACAACAACTTTAAGTTTAACGTATATATACTGTTTTGCTGGGAAAAGCAGATGCTTGCGATTTATATTGAGATATCAATATGTCATTGCTTACGTGGGTAAATAAGAGTAAAAAACGAAAACAAGACGAGGTAGATACAGACGACATGGAGGTTATGGACACAGTTTCTTCCCCAGCTAAGAAGAAAGTTAAAGTGCGATGTTTTCAGTCGACGTGGTTGAAGCAATTTTAAGTGGCTAATCTGTAATGATGGAGGTCTTATGCAGTGTACCACATGCACGTTGCATAAAATGAAGAACAGTTTCGTCAACCCTGGATCCAAAAACTACAAGATGTCAGCTTTAACAGACCATGTCAAATCAAGAGACCACTTGACTGCTGAAGGGTTACAAACAATCAAATCGCAAAAACCAATTGAGAGTATCGGGATAAAATCAACAGAAATAGCAGACGACACCATGACAACACTGATACGAAATAGTTACCTGTTGACATTTGAGGATTTACCGCTAGAAAAGTATTAATCACTGAATCGGAACTCCTGACTTCCTGGCAGCATAATAACAACATCCATGTATCAAGACCGGCAGACTGCAACCGACTTGATCACCATTGCATCAGATATCATCAGGGAATCCATTATCGAAGGTAATTATAGTTTGTTATTTGATATTCTTCATCATGAAATATTCTCCATGCATATTAATCAATATATATATATACTAACCAGTATATTAAAATATCCCACTTTTTGGCACCTTCCTACACCACTGTAATTTGATATTATTATTATTATTATTATTATTATTTTAAAATTAAACCATACATATTTTCTCTTTTGTTAGATCTGAAATCTAGTAAAGCAATCGGAATAATGATCAACGAAAGCACAGATTTGGGAACTGAAAAGCACTGTATAATATATGCAACGTACGTGAAGGAGGGATCGACGTGTGTTGCGGTATGTTCAGCTGCTCAAGTTGACATTGTGTGATGCAGTTTCGTTAACTGCAAAGATAGTCAGTTTTTTCCAAGGAAATGAAATTGACATGTAAAAAGTATTTGGGTTTGAATCAGATGGAGCAGCAGTGATGTTGGGGAAAGAGGGCGGCGTAGCGTCATTGTTAAAAGTGTATTCGCCGTATATCTCGTGGAAATGCATTGTGTTGCACACCGGTTGGCACTAGCTGTTGTTGATAGTGCAAAAGTGGTAAAAGAAATTAAATGGATGGAAAGCATTCTTTCCATGTTGTGTGGATTTTTTAGACGTTCACCAAAACGGTTGATGCAGTTAGCAATGTGGCAAGACTTTCTCCACGACCCCAAAATCAAGCCTAATCGTCCGATGGCTCTCTGTGATGAATGCCCTGACCAATGTTCGCTGTACTTTACCATCTCTCCTAAAAATGTTGGAAGAAGACAGAGACAATGACGTCACCGCTGAAATGCTGTTCTTTAAACTATCATCCTACAAATTCGTTTATCTCCTTCACCTTTGTTGTGACATCTTCTACCAGATCACACAGCTAAGCAAGTTTCTACAGCGACGTGATTTGGTTTACGCCGAGATAAACCCTGCAGTGACATCAGTTGTTGACACATTCCATATGTGGTACCTGAGCGACGATGCCATGGGAGTTCCACTGCTGAGGGAATTTATATCAAACGTTGACTGTAGTGAGCCGGTTTTTGCCGGGATTAGTTTAACAACGTCCAAGCAAGATGCAGGCCTGTTGAAACTTCAGCAAAACATTGCCAACGTCATGACAACGAATTTTACATCAAGATTTCCTGACATGGAATTGCGCGATTCCATGAGCATACTTGACCCACAGAATTTGCCATTGTCTGATGCGCATTTCTATCGAGGGAGACGACATAGAGCAGTTTGATCCAGCACCAAGCTGTCCCGATGAAAATGTCGTCGCAGTCGACAGTTGTATGGGGAATTGTTGGGTCGCGTCGCCAACGGGCCTTTGTAAAATAGTACTTCCGTACATGAACGCTGAGAGACTTTACATGACATTTACATAAAGAGTACAGTGCTACATGTATTTATTCTTGACTGTTCAATGTGTTTTTCTTTATTATACAAGTAAATTGCTATTTTGATAATTGAAAATGTCTTGGTGTTTTTTGTCATGTTTATTATGAATGAGATGGGTATATAATATGTTATGGGAAGCAAAATGGTTTACACCGGTTGACATATACAGTAGCTCAAGTTAAAGGTGAACCAATCAGTGTCGACGTTATTAATCGTTCAGTTGGCAACTTCTATGAATAGTATCATTGAATTAGGTGTCAAGTTGGTTGTTGAACGACGCTTATCAGGACGCGTCAATAAAACAATATAGTAAGGAACCATAGCATAATATGAAATGGATTAATATCTTCCTTATTATGTTAGAAACATCATTTAATGTACAGATAAGTAGGTGTTTTAATGTACGTTGAGGGATTGGGTGTACGTGCAGTCGGATATTTTACAAGCAGTAAAGTCCCGTAAAACGATAATAAACGATAAATTCATCAAGTAGGCCTATAAAATAGTTTAAAATTTTTTTTAACCCATGGGAATGGGGGGGGGGGGGGGGATAGGCTACTAATTGTCATAGGTGGGACCGATTGGCAATTTTTATTTTCCCCACCCCTGGTACTATGTTAAATTTAATTTTATTTCCTAAAATGTATTTTTTCGTACGTACGAAATTATTTGAAGACAAAATCCAGTTTGGGCTTCTTATAAATATCAAGACGACCAAAAACACATTGAATATACAGACACTGATATTCTAAACAAGAAAATATATTTAATATGTAAGTTTAATCGTAGAAATATTTTATTAGTCTGAAAAATCTTACAATGCAGCAAACTCAGGAATGTCCCTTTAATTGCTGAATTGTTATTTATTTTATAAATTTTAAATAGAAATGTATCATTGAAAATTTAAAAGTCATCTTCTAGAGGTTTGATTGGATGGTTCTGAGATATAAGTATTAGGGGCAATCTTCACAAACTAATAGAGGGTTATTTTGGAAATTCTTAATTTTTAGTAAAGTTAAAAATGTTAAATAGAAATTTAGCATTGAAAATTTATATATTTTTCTTCTAAAATTAAATAGATCTAAAACTTGGTGCCATACTATGATTCTCTGGGGCAGCGTTCACAAAATAATAGGGATATTATGGGATTTTTATAAACAAAAATCAAATTTAAATAAATATTTAACATTAATTGGTATTTACAAATTAATTGTTATCTACTACTGACAAAATAGAAAATTAATTAGCACAGCTCTATAGGCTGATGGGCTTCTTGTTTAAATATAAATTCTTAAAATAAATGATTTACCTTGGTTCAGAGTTGTTTTGTGATCTGCTCTACCTATATAGTTGAATGGGTAGTACAGGACTTATGTTTTTGCCAGTCATAACGGTTAAATTGATATGAAATTGGAAGTTTATCATTCATTGTAAATAAAAAGAAATGAAGTAGAAAATACCTGTGTATAACTGTTTTATTATACTTTGGATAAAAGATAATAAAAAGGAAAGGGATTTCTGTTTAACACCACCTCAGCACATTTTAAACTTCAGATAGGTAGGTAACTAGTTTAACGTGCTCATATACCACTAGGGTTTCGAACACGCCTGTTTCGGGCTTAGCCTCTGACATCGCCAGTGACTAAATCCGGGACAGAAAGTTGGGGGGTGGGGGTGGGGGTTAAGTTTGAAGTGTACGAAATTTGGAATAAAAAATATAGAAGTTAGGTCAGAGACCTAATTCCAGAAAGGGATAGCTGATCCATTCTAATTATGTCTGGCAAAAACATTTTAGTTCAAAAATAAAATTAAGAGTGCTCATTCAAAAAGGTTTTAAGGTGATTTGAGCAATTTAGATGGGCTATCAAAAATAAAGTGTCGCACTATTTATAAAAAACTAAACATAAAATTTTCAATTACAGCCAAAATTATTAAAAGTCCAACTAAGCCCTTACCTAGAGGCTACATTCTTGGAGGTTGGCCTACGGTGAACTGATGAGCGGAGAACTGGCAAAGGTGGGGATGAAGTGCTTCCATCTCTGGTTAGCGAGAATGGTGATAACACTCCGGTAGTCATTGCAAAAAAGGGTCTTGACGATCCTGTGGATGATGTGGCTATCCATCTCTAACCAGGACCGCTTGTCAGTAGACTCCTTCTCGGCGCTGAGTTAGTACCAACCCCGTTTTGCCGACTGTTGACTTGGTGTGTAGCTCATAAGCACTTCCATCAGGCAGTTGTTGTAGCTCTGGTTCCGCTAGTCTGCCCATCAGAGGTGTCCCCCTGCACAAACTTCAGGAAGCCGGACCTGATTTTCCTGTTCTGAACTTTCCAGATGGCTTCCGAGTTGGAGGGGGATGGTGCTGGTGTAGGTGGAGGCCTTGCATTGTCAGGCTGGTCGCTCGGCTGAGCGACGGCCTTCCTCTTTGCAATGGCTCCTGCCCAGACCGCCACCTTCCGAACTGGCAAGACTGGTGACAGTGGCCAGTTACGTGTAGGCAGTAGCGTAGAGGGAAATGGAAAAAAAGAGAAGAAATAAATGTTTTATTTAACAACGCATTCAACACATTTTATTTACGGTTATAGTGTCAGGCATATGGTTAAGGACCACAAAGATTTTGAGAGGAAACCCGCTGTTGCCACTACATGGGCTACTCTTTCCGATTAGCAGCAAGAGATCTTTTATTTGCACTTCCCACAGGCAGGATAACACAAACCATGGCCTTTGTTGAACCAGTTATGGATCACTGGTTGGTGTAAGTGGTTTACCCATTGAGCCTTGCGGAGCACTCACTCAGTGTTTGGAGTTGGTATCAGGATTAAAATTCCCATGCCTCGACTGGGATCTGAACTCAGTACCTACCAGCCTGTAGACCGATGGCCTAACCACGACGCCACCGAGGCCAGTAGGGAGATGGAGGTCCGTCTGTGGGCGTCTCGCACATTGGTGCATTGAGAGCATCCCTCGGTTTTGACAGTGGGTCTGGTTGAGCTGGTCCTTTTGTCTTGGGTCGAGTCAGGGGCAGCACGCAAAAGGGACTGCTGCTAGTGGTTGAGCCAACAGTTTTCAATTTCCTTCATGGCCACCGTCTACTTTCATTATAAAATACTACCTATACTACCGAGATATTTACAATTTACGGTAGTCACAATGATGTCACAATATTTGGTGGTGTTTGAAGCACGTCATAGTTTCTTAGACTATTATATTATATACTGATGCAATTTAATCACACTGATGAAAATAAAATATGTTAAAATAGAGAATAACTAGTTAATGATGTCAAATATCTGCTTTATCTTGTGAAGGTAAGAATGGGAAATTCCTTGAGGCTCTGTCAAGTGGAATTTCTCATTCAGCCTGAACAGAATAAAGCAGATATCTATTTTCAGCCACATTGTATGATGACCTAGAGGTCAAATGAGCCATTTTGTAATGTAGCTATGCGTGTGACATCACATCAGTGACTTCAAAAGTCATATCCAGCTAGTAGCAAGATATGACTTTGCTTTATCCGTCATCATATTCTGTCTATAGAGACAGTGGTTGCAGGATAATACATTATAGATGGTGTCATGAAAATGTCTCTCACCACTGTTTCAAGCCATTCGAAATAAGTCAGCTGATTACGGATTCTCCGTGGTGTTTGACACATGTATAGATTCTTTTAGACAAAATTGGGTCTATTAATAGCAAACATGGTGGCATTCTAGAGACTGTACGTACCTAGTGTCGGACAAAATGACCGCTAATATTAACTTTGTGAATGTCAAAGCATGCCAATACATAGCCTCATCTGGCTCACGCAACGGTATCTGTGCAGCTACCATTAGATTGATTTAGTTTAAAACCCATTTTGCCTGTCACAAGAGAATGTACCATGTATTACAAACATGCACCATAGTGCACAAGATCTTGTGCCACTGTTGCAGGAAAATCATGTTCTCGTTACTACAGGTTGTGCATTTGGGATATTTTTTTTGACTTGCCATTTGGGCGAGTCATGTCAGCACTTTGACTTGCCCGTGCAGTTTTTGAGTATTGGATTTGGCATTTTAAGATAAGTTTCAATGGACATACGCATCTTGGTTTTAGAGTATATCACTAAATTGGCTGTAATGTAGCAAACCTTCCAGCATGAGCGTCAAGAACTATTTCATCAGCCATAAATGTTGGCAAAGTCACTCATTTCATGCAGCACTTTTGAATGCAATTTATGCAATGCTATAAAAACAACGGTGGAGATATTTTCAACATCTCACTCGAATCAAACTGCTGGCCTTGCCAGGAGTAGGACCTGAGGGAGACATGTCTGAATGTTCAATGGATATAGGCATGTAAAACAAGTTTGAGACAGAATTTTTAACAACCACATAGTGTGTTTGTTTCAATTGTGCTCGATTGGTATGCTTCTAATTATAGTTCCCACTGAATTCCAATCACCCAATTAATCACTCTCAATGTGACTGCATGCTGGTAAACAAAATCAGCCGAAGTGTTCCAAATACTTTTTATTTTAATAGACTGGTTGGCCCACCAAATTTCCCCCAAAACACATGCATTTTTTGGCTGCTTATTATGCATACTGGAGAATCAGTAAATTGAATTATTATCAAAACTAACTTTTTGGTTGTTTTACAAACATTACATTTTGGACACTGAAATAATACACTGTTATGAAAGTGCAAATTTTTTGGTCGCCAAGCGGGCAACTCACAATAAGGTTTTCATTCGCCTGATGTTGTTTTCACTCGCCTGTGGCGACCATAAAATGCAAACCCTGTTATGAATAGCATTTTACAGAATTTCTAATTTCCAACAATCGAAACTGATGTTAATACATTTTGGTTAAATTATATCGAGGTTATAAAACGTTTTTGTATTTATTCTCATTTGATTATCGTTGCCCATTAACCTTTTCATTTGTATATGAACTACTAAAGAAAATTGTTTGTGTAAACATTAAAACCACACAAGCAATATATTGGTTATCTGAAAAATTCTGATTTTATGTCCTGCTATTATCATGTTTAAAAAAAACATATTTTGTGCACATCAATCAAAAGGATACTTTGCAAAATTATCAGTCTATCAAACAGAGGATACCTGTTTAGTCCTATTTGGCACTTGCCATGAGCACAATTCTTAATTGTTACATTTTGGTTTTACCAAAATGGTAAAAGCATATGTATAAGGTAACTAAAGCTCACATAGAGAACTAAAGTGAAAAAGATAAAATGATGAATCCAGTGGAATAGAGAGATAATTATATTAATCTCTGTTCACTTTGCTTTATATATTCATTCCATAGTGTGTCATCCTGCTGTACATATGAAAGTAATAGTTTTATAATTGCTTCGAAGCCAACATTAATCGTACAGTAATGATAGGAGTCATTAACTTTGTCAAAATGTCAACTAAAAAAAATAAAATCTGCAAAAAAATCAGCTTTTTAGCAATTATTGTGAAAAGTGTTGTTGTTTGGAGGGGGTGTCTCTGTTTTTTGTACAAGGGTGGTAAAGCACTCGCTTGATGCATGGTCTGTTTGGGATCAATCCCCATCATTGGGCTATTTCTCATTCTTACCAGTGCACCACGACTGGTGTATCAAAGGCCGTGGTATATGCTATCCTGTCTGGTATGGTGCATATAAAAGATCCCTTGCTACTAATGGAAAGATGTAGCGGGTTTCCTCTCTAAGACTATGTCAAAATTACCAAATGTTTGACATCCAATAGTCGATGATTAATAAATCAATGTGTTCTAGTGGTGTTGTTAAACAAAACTAAAGTTTTTTGTACAGCATACCACAACAAGAATAAATACCTGAAGAAAACAGTTTGTACACAAATAATCGTGCATTTCATTTGAAGAACTCGTACTGAGGAAGGCTGCTTGGGCAATCTTTAATCACTTGTTTTCAAAACAAAAGACCAACATGGAACTAAATCACCTCAGTGGATCCATTCAACTGATTAGGTTTTTCTTGTTCCAACCAGTGCACATCAGCTGGTCAAAGGCTGTTATGTGATTTCCTCTCTGTGGGAAAGTGCATATAAAGGATTCTTTGCTTTCCTCGTGTCACAATTACCAAATGTTTAACATCCAGTAGCTGATGATTCATTAAAATAATGTGCTCTAGTGGTGTTATAAACAAAACAAACTTTTAACTTTTTGTTTTTTTTAATATGGCACTGATGTGATCGGACATGGTCACTGGGTTACTTTCAGAGATACATGCTTACAAGTACACCAAGGCCCCAGTGATCTTGGCGCTAAGATCACCTAATTCATACATGTGATTTTAGCACTAAGATCACGTCATAAAACAGGGCCCTGGCCCTCATATGAACGATAATGTTCGGTCTGGCCTAGGTAACATATAAGGAAACAATGTTGATAGAGTTACTTTTCACCTTTCCAGATATGCAATTATTGTTTAGATAAACATGGATGCAGTAATTTCCACAGTACTGAATGGCCAAATCAAGAAAACAGCCGATGTTTTTTAAAAAACCTTTGTCAGCGCCCAGCTCTCACACAGTTGCTAATGTATTACGGGAAATATTCCTACAAGTACCACTAAACAGTCCAGAATAGGAAAGACAAAGAACGATCTATCTATTTAGTTATAAAGGTCCTAGAAACAATGGTCTTGTAAGCAGTTTCACCTGTGCCATGTCTGAAATCATCTGTACAGCAATTATTGTAATCTCAAATATTGTGTACCCAAATGGTAGCAGGTTAAACTGAACACTGACGAATGTAGTATACTTGTAATACTGCCCCCCCCCATCCACCAGCAATAAGAAGGTCTACAGTCACGAAGGTCCATGCACACCTTTTGTTTCCCACCAATTATATATTTACCTGTCGTGTAAAAGACTCATACAGTGTGGTGGCCCCTCCCATGGGCAGTGGTTGCAAAACAAGGCGTCGCATGCGATGTTTACTAACCTCATTTCCGACGTCTATTTTCGTCACAGTTCCAGTTCATATTTTCTTGGTTCTTGTCTGAATGTATAGCTCAGCTTCTATGGGTTAATTTCTTCAGGAAAACTTTGAGTTTCCCACAAATACAGCGTCCATTACTGCTCATTGCTGTGGCGATTACATTTGGAAACGGAACTACGATTAATACTATTTTACTATTGCCACATGCTGTAAAACTGATGATTGACCCATGTACAATACTATTGGCAAATGCTAGACTGGATTATGCGCTTCACAGTAAACCAAATGGTCACATTGCGAACCAATCAAATACTTCGCAAACATTAGCGACACGTTTGCTGGCTGAACTTGGGGCTGGTTTATACTGCTTAGTCTGTTGCGCCTGCGCAGATGGGACAGGTTTTTTCCAGGAGTAAGTTTAGCCAGTGGTTTGTTGCTAACGCTTGTCTGGGAAGACAGATTTTTACGCTACATTTTAAATCGAATGACCATTTCGGGAACCAGTCAAAATATGTTTGCAAACATTTAGCAAAAAACGACTGGCTGAACATTGCAATGTTACTTTATTTCCGCTGTGTCATGCACATACTTCAATTTGCAGAAGATGTTAGACTGTCAAAGAGATGTTAAAATAAATGTTTACGTTTTGTGAACCCTAAGCCCCGTTGAATAAAGCAGTGCACTTAATTGTTGGACAATCATGCTTTATGTAGTTATTATAATTGTAGCCTTTGCTCCTTCTCATTTGATGATTCAGATTCTAACTGGGATGATTACTTTAAGTAAAAAGTAAGATGAGACAACTTGTAGACTTAGTCACCCAGTCAGTGTTTCTGCCAGAAAGAAATTTGTGGGTATGGCGCTATAGATTTGAATGCAACCACAGTCAACAGAAGGTATAGGGGGCCTCCCCTAGAAAGAAACTGGGTTAAGTTTAGGGTTAGGGTTTAGAAAATCATACAGTAATGATAAGAGTAATTAATTTTATCAAAATGTTAACTTAAAAAATAAAATCTGCCAAAATATTTGGGTATGGCTCCATACCCGTTTTACCCTCTGGCAGAAACCCTGCCAGTCAGATTTCTTGGTTTTTCAAATTGTCTGAACCTGAAGCAGCTAGAGTGGCTAGTGAGACTTTCTTTCTGACACAACTTGCCACTGTTTTTTCTAGAAACAGAGAAATAGAATACATCATGTTATGTAACATAGTTAGAACCAACAGCTTTTGCAAGACATGTGCATTAAAGATCTGAAATGTTTTCTTAACCCGTGAGTCATACTTGTTCTATTCTTGGGCCAACAACTTCACCAACTATATGCATTACAAGTGGACTACATTGCACACTTCTGTTGTAACAGACTCTGGCCCATATAGAGCCCTCCCACGTGCACCCATTACTCAGTGTATGTAGCTCTCAATAAACCCCCAACTCCTACTCTGTCAGTTCCAACGCCTACTAGTACTTCGTTTTGCAACCACTGATGGGGGGGGGGGGGGGGGGGGGGTGCCCCCAATATAAAATATTGTGATACTACTGTGGTGATATACCTGGTGTTGTGTGATTTGTGTCGAGCAGTGGCCACTGTAACTTATAAACTCTTCCCCAATATTTGTACTCTCTTTATTCTGTATTATATTTCCTGTACTATATATCTTTAATCTGTATCTCTTTCCTGTACATTATTTCTCTAATCTGTATTCTGTATCTCTTTCTTGCACATTACCTCTCTACACTAATCTATATTTCTTTAATGTACTATATCTCTTTAATCTGTTCTATGTATTTCTTTCCTGTACATTACCTCTCTACTCTAATATCTATATTTCTTTCATGTACTGTATCTCTTTAATCTGTTTACTTACAGTGGCCTTAATTCACAACACAGGTTGTCAACAGAAAATAATTTAATCAATTTGAGAAATGTATTCTCAAATTGGTAGATGGGAGGCACACAAAGTGCAAGATAAATAAAGAGTAATTATTACAGTAACTGTCCTGTAATATGTAGAAATTAAATGAAAGAAGAACAAAGTCAGGTAGAGTTAAACTCAAGAAATGTGTTCTTGTAAATGATTAAGAATATTAACAACAGCAGTATAATAGTCTCAATATATTAACTACACAAAATACATCAATTTAGTATTTAGAATTAAATTATGATTTCATTAATAAACTTTCTAGTACCTTATATAGTTAATTTATTTATACTTATTTACACAATTCTAAGTTTTATCCTACCCCGTCAGTCAGTTCGTCAACCGTCACTACGGCAAGGAGAGGCACGTAACTTTAACGTGAACCTAACACTGTGATAATCTGTAATCTATGTCTTTAAATACTTTTTCTTTATCTGTTCTATGTGTATGTGCTGTATCTGTGTGATAATGTTTCTGTGTTTCTTTATTTGCTGTTACCTTTGGAGCTCTAATTTTTATTTCTTTACAATCTGTAATGTCCGAGAAACTGAATGCCAACTATCATGACGTCGCACTTTTTATACCCTGTATCAACCCTTTATTTAGGCAAAAAGGTCGGATAAAAATAGGAATATTCCATATAAGGTAAAGAAGGTCACGTTATAAATAGTGCATACTATATAACATAAATAATGTCAAGTTAAAAATAGCACTAAGTCGTAAATGCCGGAAATTATTAATTAATAAATACAATAAACTAATATTTAAGGAAACCACTATTTTTCTAATAACTACTATACACTAGCATATTTAAATAATATCTTAAATTATCTAAACAATAGTCCGTTTACAACCTAATTAATATAGCAACAGGCTGAAAATCGTTTCATATTTAAAGTTCAAACATGGCGGCTTCCATGTAAATAAAATTGTGCTATTTTCACAGCTTGAACTAGCTAGAAATGGTAAACACGGTAACGACAGATGGTGACTGATACATCATTCGATTACATAAAAATTCTAGACTATTTCAATATTTTCTTTGAAAACGATCTCTGAGCCACTAGTCTGCATCCATCAAATAACCGTGAAGGCCCGTAATGGAAACTGTCATCAAACAACAACATTAGTAACTACTAAACATCCACATTTTGTTACAATATGTTGATGTTTACTGCGAAAACAATCGAATGCAAAATATTTTACATTTAATTTCTACAGTATATAATATACACAATAGACTACTTAACGATTTATTAATGTTCTTTCTAAGTATAGCTTAACCCAACCACACACAGTTTAGAAATCCTGACCTATCCTTGAGGTATATCACTATTCTTAACCTTTTTGTGTCTGTTCTCGAATGATGTCGTGGACTGAGCCTTATGACATCATGAAGCAGGGTTACTTTATTTACGTTGTTTTATGCCACACTATTATCATCTAATTTCTTTACATGTAGCTCATAAAGAGCGTGAAATTATGTATCTAAAGTTTTTTTAGTTTTTTTTATACTACTGCATGTAAAGCAAAGAAATTAAGACTTCATAAGTAATTTATAATTTCATTGGATATATTTGATTGTGGGGATGATTTCTAGGTCTGACCTGTTTTATGTTGAAATTGTCAATTTTGCCGACCAAAGGCTTGGTAAGTAGGTCAAATATATCTAAAATACACAGCTTCCTATATCTGATGCCATAGATTGTTAGTTGGATCATGTTTTAGTTCACTTATGGTATAAAATGTATATGATGTTGCTACAGGAAGAAACATGATGTGCCTATCTGAAAAACTGACCTGCTTTCGAATAGCGATATCGGGTTTCTTCTTGTAGTGCTTGTACTAATCATTGGCATGTAAGTTTAATCTCATAAATGCACTAAAAAGTGATTCAACTAAATGTATATGGCATCAGTGTATTTTAGACAAGTACTTACCAACACCTTGGTCAGTGTACTTGTCAAAATGGAAAAGACCCCCAATGCTATGGTTTGTGGTAAATTCGTCACTTATAACAGGAGTACATCTATAAATATGTCATACATAAACTGATTATGTCATGGGGTATGTACATTATACTATTGGGGTTGTTTACGCAACAGACAGGGGCAGGTACAGTAGGCATAGTAATAGCGGCGCGCAGCACGCTGTCATGTCCATGACATTATTCAATTAGCTGCGCTCTGCACGACGTCATACATAAACTGATTACGTCATGGGGTATGTACATTATACTATTGGGGTTGTTTACGCAACAGACAGGGGCAGGTACAGTAGGCATAGTAATAGCGGCGCGCAGCACGCTGTCATGTCCATGACATTATTTAATTAGCTGCGCTCTGCACGACGTCATACATAAACTGATTACATCGTGGGGTATGTACATCGTGGGGTATGTACATTATACTATTGGGGTTGTTTACGCAACAGACGGGCAGGTACAGTAGGCATAGTAATAGCGGCGCGCAGCACGCTGTCATGTCCATGACATTATTTAATTAGCTGGGCTCTGCACGACGTCATACATAAACTGATTACATCGTGGGGTATGTACATCGTGGGGTATGTACATTATACTATTGGGGTTGTTTACGCAACAGACAGGGGCAGGTACAGTAGGCATAGTAATAGCGGCACGCTGTCATGTCCATGACATTATTTAATTAGCTGGGCACTGCACGACGTCATACATAAACTGATTACATCGTGGGGTATGTACATCGTGGGGTATGTACATTATACTATTGGGGTTGTTTACGCAACAGACAGGCAGGTACAGTAGGCATAGTAATAGCGGCGCGCAGCACGCTGTCATGTCCATGACATTATTTAATTAGCTGCGCTCTGCACGACGTCATATTACAAAAGGGTTAACATGATGTTTAGTGTGTGCATCATGCATCACATATAATTATTTAAAAAAAACTTGAATCACCAAATGCAGTTTACTTATACATGTGTATTTAGTTTTTAAAATGTGCAAGAAGGCAACTGCTCAACTGCAAAATATATAACTCCAGGTGTTTACTTTATAATCTAAACCAATTTTCAATTTTACATACCAAATTATTTATTTTATAAAATAAAACATGTTTTAATGCACTGGCGAGATTGGTCTGGTGAGATACAAGTTTGTTTTGGTTTAATGTGAGAGCACTAGAGCACATTGATTAATTAATCATCAGCTATTGGATGTCAAACGTGGTAATTCTGACACGTAGTCATCAGAGGAAACCCGCTACATTTTTGTTCTAATGCAGCAAGGAATCTTTTATATATATGCACATACAAGAAAACACATACCATGGCCTTTAACCAGTTGTGGGGCACTGGTTAGGTGAGATACAAAGCTACTGCACATATATATATTTGAGTTAAGAAGTTGAGAGCTTGAGATAATCAGTAATGCACTCCAGATAATAAGTCAAGCACTCTTGATATAATAAGTCAAGTCTGCATTCAGCATGTACAGAAAAAACTAAGTTTACTTGTGGCTTAAAAGTACTTTGATGACGTCAAATTATGAAAATGTACGTTTAAGTGCGCAGATAATGTTCATGGAAAATGGACCTTATATTGAGATCTTGACTTATTATATTGCCATTGAGGGCTGAACTTATTATCTTGAGCTCTCAAATTACTTATTTCTTGTCAATGCGTACATACCTTCAGTGGCATATAATCATGATAAAAAGCTGAGAGTTTGACATTATAAGTCGAAATCTTGTGATAATGCCTACATTTCAAGATAATAAGTTAAGCACTTGACAAAACAAGTCCAGATTTTGAGATATAAGTTGAAGTTCAATATCTTTAAAAGTAAAAAAAAAAAAATGTGTGTGTCCTTAATACATGTATACATGTACTACCATATTATTTATTTTATGGGTGGTTGTTTTAGATTGTATGAGAAAAAGGTTTGAGGCCTTAGTACATTTTAAATTACTGGTGTTTAACATAATGATAATTATTTTAACACTGTATGTTGGAACGTTGATTCATTTCTATGGCAACGGGATTAAATCGTAACCATTTTGCATTGAGGTTATTTACGCAGTCCTCTGCTGTTACTGCCGTGGTTCATATAGCCAAACTTCAATTCAATTAGATTGCCGCTCAAGCAATAGGCGAACCTGTTGGCCTATTTCAGATTAAAGAACGAGGGGAAAAGTGTAGTAATAAACTCTGGATTTTGTACCTGAATAAATAGATTTTATGGCTATACTATCATTGTTGTTTTTTTGTCTTGAAACGAAAGTTCAACATTAAAATTTTATATTAATATTAGTTTCCGGCATACTTCGTAATTCACCCAAATCATTTTGTATACCCTCGACATAATTCCGAATGGCATGATTCTGCAAGTAAGTTTTTGATTGGTCAAATCAGGGCACAATATTTCACGGGACCGCTGTTCTGTTTGTGTGTTGGTTACGCAAAATTAAGTTTATGCAAACTGCAAATTGGTTACGTGAGGACCTAGTAACGTTCATAAATTAAAACTTGCAAACTTCACAGGAAGTTTATTCACACAGACATACTACTAGTATTGGCCTCAGATTACAGTTATCTTCCCATTTGGTTATCCAAAATCCGGAAATTTGTCCGTGCAAGTAGTCTGCTGTTTGACTGATTATTTCATGGCGGACAGCAATGAAGTGTCAACTATTTGACTGAAGTGACGGGAGAGCATATAGTTTGTAAACATGTGTAACTTGTTGACATTGAAGACTTGTTTGTGGTAATTCCAGCCCATGCAAAAGTAGTGCTTTTTGTGTAACATGGGTGTACTCCGGCCAGGTTTAGAGGGTGTGTTTGTTTAAACCAATATGCTGGGAGAAAGAGCTGGACAACAGGGGTTGTCCTTTTCAGGGTATTTGTCCCCCAGGCAGGCAAAGGTACCTACAAAAATCCACAAGCCTGCTGATATTAATAAAAATGTTACAGCCACTAAGGCTATATATACTACTCAAAAGAATTTAAGGGTCAGACGATATTTTCGACATTATTTTCTGAATGTCAATTATATTAGCTAGACCATAATGTCACGCATGGTATTGTTCCATTTTGACGAAAGTGGGTCTAAGCAACCCATAAATGAATTAAAATCCACTGTCATTGACACTGTCGACTAGTTCTAATGGCGAAAACATGCTTACATTTGCACGTGTATTAGGGCGAAAGCAAAAGGTCTGCTAAGTGCCCATAACTTGCTTTTTCACAAAGCGCTTCATTTGCACGCTTTGCACGTGTATTCCATGTTCCCAATGCTGAATTTCCGTATAATTGGAGCTTGCGTTCGTGTACGGTGCACACTCCAAATTCGACAATGGTACGACTTCAACTGACTATCGAAGATCGAGGACGGGCTATTGCTTGGCTTCAGGATGGCAATACGCAAAGAAATGTTGCTCTGAGACTTGGTGTCAGTCAGAGTGTCATTGGCCGACTGTGGCAACGGTACCAAGCAACGAATTCTGTTCGAAATCGTCCACGTCCGGGAAGACCCCGAAGCACTACAAATAGAGAGGACCGCTACATCACCAATATGGCTCTACGTCAACGCACAACCACTGCACGCCGATTACGTGACAATCTGCGGTTTGCGACTGGAACTCGAGTGTCTGATCAAACCATACGCAATCGTCTGAGAGCCAATAATCTACGCTGCCATCGCCAGGCTGTTCGACCACCACTCCTACCACGTCACAGAACGGCCAGACGTCACTGGTGCACGCTTCATCTGCGGTGGCAACGTGTTCAGTGGGGTCGAGTGATGTTCACTGATGAGTCCAGGTTTAGTCTCCAGTTCAACGACGGTCGGGTTCGTGTCTACAGACGTCCTGGGGAGCGCTTCGCTGACGTTAATGTTAGACAACGTCACCGGTTCGGTGGTGGCAGCGTCATGGTGTGGGGCGGCATCTCTATCCACCACGGGACCCCCCTCTGTGTGGTGGATGGCGATCTGAATGGAATCCGCTATCTGAATGAGATTATCCGGCCGTTGGTTCGCCCAGGCCTTCAGCAGATTGGCGGCGGGGCAGTTCTGCAGGATGACAATGCCAGACCCCACCGCGCCAGGGTGGTAACAGACTTTCTCAGACAACAAGGTATCGCCAGGATGGATTGGCCAGCATATTCGCCTGACTTGGCCCCAATAGAGCACGCCTGGGACGAATTAGGCAGGAGAGTTCGGGATAACCATGCCCCTCCGGCCAACCTTCATGATCTGGGTCAACTTCTTATGGCAGAGTGGCAGGCCATTCCCCAAGAGTTCTTCAGACGTCTGATCAACAGCATGAGGCAACGATGTGTCGAGTGTATTCGCGCCAGGGGTGGATTCACACACTATTAAACGAATGTTCTAATGTGTAAAATCCATGTTTGACAACCTTCAACTTTGACAGCATGTCATGTGACTTTCTTGTATACAGTGATGTTTATTTGTGGTTTTTGGTAAATATGGAACAATAAATAATTTTTTTGGTGTAGTTTACATCATCAATCTAATACACTCTGAAACTTATTTGGTTATAAATTTTTGACCCTTAAATTCTTTTGAGTAGTATAGAAACGTATAGCGAACTTAATTGTGGTCTGTGGCCTGATATTCCGACAAATGTTTTAGGCTGAATTTTAGATACTTGATGTGCAGCAAAACGTTATATTGCAGCAGTTGTAACTTGCGACCAGTCTAAACTAAATGTTCAGTATAATTTTACATAAATTGAAAACAGTTTTAACGTACAGTAATCCAAAAGTGTCACAAAAATTGAAAAATACTAACATCACATAATGAGCTTTAAAAAACCAAACATTTGGAACGTCACTGTAGTATAGAAGTACCATTGATAAAATGAAAGTATCGTAACTCCCGCAAAACGAAAAAAAAGGAATCCCTCCAAATGATTGTCAGATTATGATTTCAAAGGCCCATTATGCACAGTACGCATGTGTGAAATGCAAAAAAAATATCCGGGAATAGGTTGAGGCTGTCTGTAATTGTTCTATAAAATATCCTTTTAATATTGACTCGAAATTTTTTTTAAAAAATGCCTCAGAAAAGGCTCAGATTCTACAGGCTTCCTGGATGCCTCCTGAATCCCCCCGTTTGGGCACGTAAAAATCACGTGAACCGACTTCTGTTTCCCTCAGATTTCGAAATATTGTCCCCTGGAAAGGTCAACTGGACATGCTGTTACTAGTACAGGTAATAGTAATTAACCAGTGGAGCTAATTTTAATTAGATTGATGCAGAGAACTGATGAAGGGGGCTATATAAAAAGATTGTCTACATGTATGTTGTCCATTCCCACATGTTCAAATGTCATACTTTGTTACTGTTTATGGTTCACAATATTTTTTTTAACTTTCTGTCATGTTTGAAGCAACAAATTATTGTATGTTCCTTTTAATGATGAGTGACGATTTACACTGGCAGTCCGCAAGGCTCAATGGGTAGGTGTAAACCACTTGCACCGACCAGTGATCCATAACTGGTTCAACAAAGGCCATGGTTTGTGCTATCCTGCCTGTGGGAAGTGCAAATAAAAGATCCCTTGCTGCTAATCGGAAAGAGTAGCCCATGTAGTGGTGACAGCGAGTTTCCTCTCAAAATCTGTGTGGTCCTTAACCATATGTAGGCCATATAACCGTAAATAAAATGTGTTGAGTGCGTCGTTAAATAAAACATTTCTTTCTTTCTTTGTCAGCAACCCCACTTTATCGGAAGAGTCACCCCAACTCATTTTGGTCAGCAGGTCTCGGTGATCTAGAAAAAAATTGAAACTTAATTCCTAGAATATGTCACAAATCCTTTCTAATTTTGTATCTACTACTGGGACAATATATTACCAGTTATTGATAATGAAATGGCTAAATATTTTTTAAAATCTGAAATTGTCCAAGGATGACACAATGTCATTCTTCAGATCTATGAAGTATAATCAGCAAAAAAAACCAAACCCTTAATACCTAAACTTGAGTTTAGTGGTTCACTGCCAAACTATCACATGAATTTAGTTGCAGAAAATCGGATGTAGTTTTATGTTAAAGATTCTTTATGTATTAGTGACACTGGTCTTCTTATAGGAAAAGTTACAACATAACTGTACGGGACAAGGATCAACCCCTCCTGTTTCACAAACCCAAGAGAAAAGGACTTCCTGGAGTATGTGTCTTTAACTTTTTTAAAATCTTCTAGCCCACTACTGCATGATTATTTTATTTTATTTAGCTGATCATTGTTTCTAATTGTTCAAATGTTTAAGCTTTAGACTACTGGATTAATTTTGGGCAAAAACCACGTTGAGTGGGTACAAGTTTATAATTTTTAATTGCATATATTCACTTAAATGTTTTATAAATACATAAAATAACATTCATATTTGAATCGGTAAGTATTATTTTCGTGGGTTTTTTAAATTTTAATGATAGTTTAGATCAGTTGATGTTGATTAAAATCGCCAAAAAAACGAAAAAGTTGTGTTTACTTACGGACATTGACTGGCGTCGTGGTTAAGCCATTGGTCTACAGGCTGGTAGATACTGGTTTCGGATTCCAGTTGAGGCATGGGATTTTTAATCCAGATACCGACTCCAAACCCTGAGTGAGTGCTCCGCAAGGCTCAATGGGTAGGTGTAAACCACTTGCACCGACCAGTGATCCATAACTGGTTCAACAAAGGCCATGGTTTGTGCTATCCTGCCTATGGGAAGGGCAAATAAAAGATCCCTTGCTGCCTGTTGTTAAAGAGTAGCCTATGTGGTGACAGCAGGTTTCTCTAAAAAAAACTCAGAATGACCATATGTTTGACGTCCAATTGCCGATGATAAGATAAAAAATCAATGTGCTCTAGTGGAGTTGTTAAATAAAGCAAACTTTACTTTACTTTTATGGACATTTGTGGCCAGCTGTCCAGTATTTATGTCTGTTATTCCCAATAACAATGGTTTTCTAACCAGAATTTGAAAAAAAGAAAGAACTACGATTCATATACCAATATTCGGTGATTTTTGTTGGTAAAACGATCAAATTTATTATCAAATTAGCTCTCACAATCAGCTATCGATCCCTGAAACAGGCTGCGGCATGCCGCAATTGTTGTCAAGTGAAAATACTTGCAAAAAATCTAAATTCCAAGATATAATCCATTGAAAAAACAAAATCTAAAGACAGGAAGCTGACTTGTCTTCCATTTCCTGTTACTAAATCGCTTCTGGTAAGTGTTGTGTGCAAAACAGTGGGAAATATGAATTGGGGAATGCACTGTATACAGTGTACATTATGTCAACTAGCGTGATGTCGAGCAAGATATTTTGCCTGCAGTAGTCAGAAGGTTAAGCACATCGACTGTATAATGTAGTTATTATTAATAACAGCATGTGAGAAATCAATTGACATGTGATAGTATACAGCACAGATATGAATAGTATGTTAAACCTTTCATTATTGCTGTGTCTTAACACAAACAATTTGAGGTTTTTAAAACAATTCGACCAACAACAATGTATTTGTGAAGAACACTGCCTAAAGAGTCTCTCTTAGGGTCTCGAAACTGCAATATTCAAGGATATGTTACTCTAATTATTTGGCTTTCTTTATTGTTCTTACATGACCGTTGACAAATAGGACTTAATAACTGTAATACACTTTGCGTCTGAATATCTATAAAGATCTGTATGTCACTTGTGTTTTCAGGATAAAGAATCTCGTGAAGCGGAATACATCTGTCTTGTTCCCGAGCTATGCTTCATGACAGGATTGTCTGATGACATGAGGTCCGACTTCCGGCTCATGAAGGTATTAGTTAGTCAGTTAAGGAGGATTCTTCACAAGTTTGGGGGGAACTAAGTTTGCAAGAGTTTTTTTTAGATCATTTGGACCCCCTGAACAAAATGAACTGAGGTGACAGACCCAAATATGGGGGGGGGGGAGGGGGGTGCAACAGCACCTATTTTCACCACCATTGTTGCCATATTATATTCTAATAATTTAAAATTTTGAAAGTAATTTTTCTACAAATATTTAAAAGTCAGTTGAAGAGAATCATGTTTAGATAGTTAACTTTGCTGTTCAGTCTGGGTTTTTTTGGCATGGTTTGGTTTTTAGTCCCACACCGGTCCAACCGGAGGGGACTATAGGTTTCATCTCCATCCTTTTGGCTAGCTATCTGTTTGTTTGTCCGACATATAGTTTTCCAATTTTTTTTTTTTCATGATGGCTCAAGCTACTGAGCTTAACTTTTGTATAACTTTGTCAAGTACTGTTACAGATCAAGTTTGACATTCATGAAGATTTATTCATTTTTGCCAGAGTTATGGCCCTTTGGAGATAAGAAAAATTGTTTGGCCTTGTAGGGGACATGTATTACTTAGCAGTACTCTCAGAATGCTTGTTTACCCATCTCAGTATTGATGTATTTAATATAGTCCCCTACCTTCAACCAGATGAGACCATAGGTTTCATCTGCATTCT
Organism: Gigantopelta aegis; assembly: GCF_016097555.1. NCBI lineage: Eukaryota > Metazoa > Mollusca > Gastropoda > Neomphalida > Peltospiridae > Gigantopelta > Gigantopelta aegis. The sequence goes on from NC_054706.1 coordinate 41,206,384, forward strand.
TCTGTCTGTCCGTCTGTCTGTCCATCTGTCCTACTTATAGTTTTCCAGAAGTTTTTTCACAATGCCTTGAAATATTGAACTTTAATTTTGTGTATACAAATGTAGCTTTATCATATACTATTACAGATCAAGTTTGACTTTCATGACAATTTTTTCCATTTTTGACAGTTATGGCCCTTGAACATAGGAGATATGGAAATTTGTTTTCTGGACCTTTTTTCTCAGTGCCTCAAGATATTGAGTTGAAATTTTGTGTACACAGCTTTATTACAGATCACATTTAACTTTCAGGACAGTTTACCCATATTTGACAGAGTTATGGCCCTTGAACTTAGGAGATTAAAAAACTAATTCTGAACTTTATTTTGTAGTGCCTCAAGATATTGAGCTGGAATGTTTTGTATAGCTGTATCATTTTTTATTTTATTTTTGTATACAGTTATAGCCCTTGAATTGGGAAGATATGAAAGTTTGTTTTCTGGACTTTCTTTCTCAGTGCTTTAGCAGTACTCTCTGAATGCTTGTTTTACTTGTTATTAATTTTTAAATATTAAGAAAATAAATAATTATGATTAAGAATTGTGGGTGTTGAGTTATAACAAACATTTTTTATTTGTTTGTTTTTTTCACAGATAAGACAAACATTTAACTATTGATTTTTTTCCTTCTTCATTCTTTTCAGGACATTGCTACACATACCAGAGTCACACCTATGCAGAGAAAACTGGCGATGCAGAAATTTGTTAATTCTGTGAATTCCAATGAGCAAGCATACCAACAGTTGGCTGATTGGGGCTTGGAATTGGACAACAACACAATCCCAGTAAATCTATATTAAATTTTTCTATAATCTTACCTCCAAATAATTGTTTGTGTTTTCAAAAATGGAACTTGAAAAATGAAATTTGTGCTACTACAAACATTAGGACAAGAAACAAACTGAATATGCAGACGAAAATGTAATTAATATGTAATTTTAGTTGTGAAAAGGGTTATTAGTCCGAAACATATTACAAAGTTGGGACAGTCTATTTAGCCTTCCGACTACTGGATTAATTTTGGACACAAACCATGTTGAGTGCATACATGTTTATAACATTTACTCAATTGCTTGCATAATTTCACTTAATTTTTTTTATAAATGCATAAAATAATGTTCATATGTGAAAAGGTAATGACTATTATGGATTTTTCTCATTTTTATATTTTAGATCAGTTAATCAGTTTTAAAATATGCAAGAAATTTATAAAGTTACACACAATTGGGATTAGCTTTCTGGTATTTACAGTCATTATTTCCAATCACTATTTATTTTATTGAATTTGTCCATGGGCCAATACACTTGTCTGTATCATTTTGAGGGACAAAGACTCACTATATTGTTTTTGAAAGAACATTGCCGTGGGCACATTTTTCAGTATGATGGAGATTCCCAAGTGGTAGCTTTATACTTCTTAGTCTTATTCAACTTACCGTACTAGCACAACAACAATGCTATACGACCCTGAGTTATAACCTCCACTGCAGAATTATCTCCCCTTGCCTGATGTATAACCTACCCGCGCATGGGTAGACTGTATATCCTTGTTTTTGATTCTGCAGTCCTCCATTGCAGTCGTGTTCGAGTTCTGTAGTAAAAATTTTGTCAAATTGTTAAATTGTTTATTAATTTGTAATTTTGTTTTACTCTGTCATACGAGGTCTTTTGGGTGATTTACACAGGGGGTTAATGTCTAACACGGCTTCCTCGGGCTCCAACCGGTTGGTTGTGTGTGCCGAGGGGGGTTGTCTTTGATCAGCATTTGTTATGTCGTTCTTGTTGTTTTGAATGCCAGTGTCATATCTGTGTAAATTGGTCCCCCTCCACGTGGGGGAAGGCTAAGAAGCTGTCAAAAGATGCCGAGCGTAAGAGGATGATTAGACGTGAACGGGACGGGCGGAGCACAGTGGCAACCTCCGGGGTCGTGCTCCATACCGATTTGCCGTCGGTCGGCAAGTCGGTGTCCAGTTCAAAGAGCTCGCGGACAAGTGGTAGGCGCAAGGGCGCCTCCTCGTCTGTTCGCCATCTTCATGGTGATACCAGTAAACCCGAAGCGCCGCTTGGCGCGGAGGGGGCACTGTTGCTCCCTGCTTCTTCCAGGTCGGGCTCCGTTCCACCTGGGGATTTGCTTTTGCCTCCGTCGGTGGAGGCGGCGCCTGTTACGGTTGTAACGGGGGCGTCAGTCGGAGGGAGTGCAGTCGTGGCAGGAACGACTGTGTCTCTCAGTTCCGACTCCCATCTTGCTGATGGGGGCAGGGTTATCGGTCCTTCTGTGGAGGGGTCGATTAGCTCTAGAATGAAGTCTGCTTCGTGGCGCCGTTTGTCTCACCAGATTTCTGGTGCAGGGTTGGTCGTGGTGTCTGAGGGCGCCGTTTCGGCCAACCCGTCTTTCGGCGCTACTTCGGTGATTGAACCACTTGGCGAACTCGCGAAGTCTCACAACGTTGTCTCAGTCATGGAGCCGGGTGGCGTTGTTTCGTGTGCGACACCAGTGGGCGTCCCTTCTGTTGTTGGGGCGCCTCTACAGCGTCATCAACTTTTAGATCATTCGCATGTAGCTACGTCAACTGGGTTGGCTAATCCACACGTGGTACGTTGGGTTCAGAATTCGGCGTATGAATTTCCTGACGGTCCGGTTCAGCCGACACCACTAGTCCCGTTGTCTGCTTCGGCAGGGATCAGGGAAACTGCAGCTTTCTTGGGTGCATCTGTGTCTACACCGATGGTCAATCCGGACCTGTCAGATCAGGGTAGAGGTTCCAGGCATTATCCCTTGACTGTGTGGGCGGAACCTTTCGGGTCGCCCTCGGGGGGTGGTGCTTGATGAGATTCCCAATTTGGCCGATAGTACGCCACACAGCGATTATGATTACCAGGCGGTTCTTGGTTTTGTGCGGGAACAGATCCGACTGGTGTGCGCGGATGCAATTCCGTCGGAGGAGGCTGTTCAGTCTTACAAGGGTGTTTCGTTTGGAAACCGGCCTTTAGCGACGGACGCTCCGCGGCAGGATTTCGGCTTGCCGTTAGCGCACGAAGCGCATGATTCTCTTGCGGACATTGATGCTTTGATTGCGGGTAGCGATTGTATTTTGGGGGCGGTGGTGTCTACTTTTAAGCCTCCACCTGTTAAGAAATCGACTTTTTCTTGACAGTTATCAGATCCCTGTGGTGTCTGATTCGGGCGTGCAGTCGGGTAATGCCCGTGGTACATCGAAACAGGGACGTTTTCGGGGGAAGCCCGGCACATTTTCGTGGTTCCGCTCGGGGCAAGGCGCCCAGGGGTGGGAAGCAGCCGGGATGAGGGTGCGTGGACAATCGACATCTGCTTACGGGGGTTCCGTTAGCAGATCTTCCTGTGGGGGGCAGATTGCGCCATTTTGTTCAAAGTTGGTGTGAACTGCCAGATCTGGACCCATGGGTTTTGTCGGTTGTCCGCAACGGATACAGAATTCCGTTTTCATCACCCCCTCCACTGACGTCCTCCCCCCGGTTACCTGCAGTACTGTCTATCGACAAACGAATACTGGTGGAGAAGATGGTTGTCGAGTTTCTCAACAAGAAAGCCATCCAGGAGGTAGATTTGGGCACTCCGGGATTTTATTCCTATCTGTTCTTCGCCCAGAAGAAGAATGGCGAGTGGCGACCAATTCTAAACCTGAAGCTGCTGAATTCTAACGTTATTCCATCTATGAAGATGGAGACGGTTCAGTCTGTTCGCGCTTTGCTTCAGGTGGGGGAATGGGCGGCGTCCATCGATTTGAAGGGCGCTTACCTGCATGTTCCAATCCATCGGGATTTTTAGAAGTACTTGTGGTTCCTCTACGACGGCAGAGCTTAAGAGTTTCAAGTTCTGCCATTCGGATTGGCCACAAACCCTCACATCTTTACTTGGGTAGTAAAGGCAGTGGTGGGGCATGTACATCTGTTGGGTATACGAATGCACAATTACCTGGATGATTGGTTGATTCCGGCGGATTCACAGACAGCATGTCTCGTGGGCGTGGAGTTCGTGATCGACATGATTCTCCGATTTGGGTTTATTCCCAATTGGGTCAAGTCGGAATTAGTGCCAACACAGGTTTTCACTTATCTTGGGGTGGTTTTCGACCTTGTGGAGGCGTCCGTTCTTCTAATGGATTCGCGACTTCACAATTTCATGACGTTGGCACAACGTCTTCTGGTGGAGCAAAGGGCATCAGTGCACACGCTCCATGTGTGGATAGGCCATCTCGAATCACTGACGGCGCTGAATGTGCGGTTCAGACGGTTGAAGAGACCGCTTCAATGGCATTTGTCCCGAGTGTGGGATGGTCTCAGCTGGGATTTGGTGATACCATTGGGGTCTTGGTTCATTCTTCCGATCCAAGAGTGTCTAGTGGACAAGTGTATGTCCCAGGACGTTCCTTTACACCCACTTTCTCCAGAGTTGGTCCTGTTTACCGATGCTTCCCTCGAGGGGTTTGGTGCACACCTTTTGGATCAACATCTGTCAGGGGTGTGGACTCCTTCAGAGAGGAGTCGTCACATCAACCTGTTGGAGATGGAAGCAGTGGGTCGCGGTTCTCTCCATTTCAGGACTGTTATTCGACATTGTCGAATTTTGTTGAGGTCGGACAACACGTCGGTTGTTGCGTACCTCAATCGGTGGGGAGGCACCAAATCCCTGTCATTGAGTCTTGCGGCTTTGGAGATTCTGGAATGGTGCGATGATTGGGGAGTGGTGTTATCGGCCAAACACATTCCTTCGTCCGTGAACGTCTTGGCGGATGCTTTGAGTCGTCGTTCCCTGGTTCAGACGGGGTGGATGTTGCACTGGACGGTGGCTTATCGAGTTCCTCAATTGTGGGGGAGTCCTCAACTCAATATGTTTGCCACTTGCCTGAACAGTCAGTTGCCAATGTTTGTATCGCCGGTACCAGACCATCTTCATAAATCAAGGCTAATATTCGTTCCTTGTATTCAGGCTTGATACATGTTGTCAAGAAATCTTGCCACAAAATGCTTAAATTTCATTGGATGCGATGAGATCTGATTGCAACGAATCGCAACGCTCCTTATAGATTCCCTTGTTATGTAAACTCCATGTTGGCGGGTGAACACTGATATTGCTTTCAAGATTGTCACATGTTACCGATGCTGTGATTGGTCAGCGATGTCATTGTGTAAGGGACATAATCGGTGTTACAAATTTTCTTCCATTAGAGGGCGCTAGTAGTGGATATCAGTAATCTTGACTACATGAATACGAGGAACGAATATTAGCCTTGATTTATGAAGATGGTACCAGACCCACTGGCACTGGAGTACGATGCGTTGAGCATGGACTGGACGGGACTGGATTTTTACGCCTTTCCCCCTCCGGTTCTGCTTGGCAAGGTTCTGGCAAAGATCAGACAGCAACCTTGTCGTGTCACGCTCGTAGCCCCGAGTTGGGCAGCTCAAGCCTGGTTTCCTCCGCTCCTGTCACTTTTAGTGCAGGAGCTGGTGCGGTTGCCGTTGATACCCGATCTGCTCAGTCAGAGACTGCGTCGGACAGAGTGGCATCCGAAGCCGGAGGTTTTCCGACTTCACGCATGGCGGTTGTCAGGGTTTCCCTCCGAAACCGAGGCTTTTCTAAACGGGTTGCTGAGCTCGTCTCTTCTTCGAAGCACCAGTCTACGGAGAGGGTCTACCAGTGTCACTGGCACGCTTGGTTTCGCTGGGCGACTGAGAGGGACGTGGATCCCTTGTCGCCTACTGTTAATGACTTAGCTGAGTACTTTCTGGCTCTTGTCCTAGAAAGACAGCTGAAGGTTCAAACAGTGAGAAGTCACCGGTCGTCCATTTTCACTACTCTGAGGCAGTGTGGACGTCAAGATTTCTCAACGAATCTCGTGTTGCATGACTTGCGTTAGTCGTTGCAAAACACGGTTGAGAAGCCTTCCATTTTGCCTAAATGGAATGTTTTTCTGGTTCTGCATGCACTCAAAGGCAAGCCCTACGAGCCTTTGAAATTCGCCAGTCTTCGTCATTTGACGTGGAAAACTTTGTTTCTGTTCTCACTAGCGGCTTGCCGTCGTATTAGTGAGATTCATGCTTTTTTGCATGATTTGGTGGATTACAATACCGACGGGTCAGTTACATTACATACTGATCCTGTTTTCGTGGCTAAGAACCAGGTGCCAGGGGAAGAGTTTCCTCCGGCCATCATTCAGTGTTTATCTCGTACGCTTTCTGCGGATAATTCTGATAAACTTGTCACTTGTCCATCTCACCCTCTGCTGGCACCACTGCAGATGCTCTGCTAAGTGATGTGGGGTCAAAATGTTACGTTGCATTGGTCTTCTAGAGAAAATTCCTGCTTCCTTCAGCCGATTACGAGCTGTCTGGTCAGAAATTCTGCGTAGTCCAGGGATTTGTGTAGCTGTGGATGTTGCTGTTGTGGTTCAGTTTTGAAGATGACACACCTGGATGTATCAATCTTGAGCAGCGGTGGTTACTCTGGGACAACTTGACCTTGGCCTGTCATTAACACTTTGAGTGGTGTTGTACCATGCCCATAAAGCAGAGATGGTCTGTCTGGAGACACCAAAGTGCCTTGCCACAGCTTGTTGAGTTGCCCTGCTTGCAATCTCCCAATGTCATTGTGTTGAGCCGATGTCAATCTTGGCATTATTGCGTTACCTACCCGTATGCGGTCTGTTTGAATCACTTCTGATGTGGCCTTTTATGCCCCACCAACAGAGGATTCGGCATGCAAAGTTACAGAACTTCATGATGCACGTGCTTCTCTGAGGGTTGCGCTTTTGCGTTTCAGTGCAAACATTGACTGTGGCTACGTTTATGCGAATCGAACGTGTTTTCTAGTGTTTTTGCATCGTCATTCGGTCACTTACTTGATTGTCTTTACAATGTCTTTGATTCTATAAAAATAATCTGATAGCATTATTTTTACTTATGTTGAGTTTCTTTTTTTGAAGAGTATATATACAGTGGACTCTGTTCAAACTGGCATTTGTCTATACTGGATTTCTGTATAAACCGGCAGTTTTAAAGTCCCATCCAGCTACTGTTAATGTCTTGTGAATAAAACTCTGCCTAAACTAGATGCTGTCTATTCCAGATTTTGGATGCAAATTCAAGAACAAAAGAACGGTTTATGTAGTAATTAGCTCTTACTATACTGGCACACGATCTTACCTCTACTGTCTGCCTGTGGTCATCTTTTAAACAATGATGGCCGTTCCCCAATAATTACGACACCAAAATGTTAAGAAATAATTGTTCCTTTTTGAAGGCTTAATAAACAATGAACCACACCTGTTGTAACGAGTGTAGGTAGCATTGCTTAGCCTTACTTTCATAGATGTCTTACACAGTCCAAACGTTTGGTGAATATGACATTTTAGTTATGTTTGTATTTTCTTATCACTATATCGCAAGAACCGTAACTGGACTAAATCTGTTTCCACCAGCCCTCTGTCTAAACCGACATATTCCATCAGTCCCAAATGAATCTGTTTAGACAAGAGCCCACTGTATATATATTTGTTATTACACTGCCTCCTTTCCTTTGTCTCCTTAGAATTCCATCTCATATCTTCCCGATCTTTCAACTTCTTTTGCTGTCCACTTCCACATCCCAGTCCTTGTCTCTACAATGGAAACATTTGCTTGTGACACACACCTGCCATTTCCCATCAGCCTTAACTGTAAAGTTTAATCAAAATTCATAGATTCACTTTATTCGCCTTTTTACCTTACGTCTGATTACACCGTCTTTTGTTACTGGAATTGGTCCTGGATAAATTACAGTTGTTTGTATGTGCAATATTGTTACTCCATAATGCATACATGTAGGACAATCTTGTAGATCTTCAAAGGCCGCTGAAAACCCGCAACATATAATTAAATACATCCAAATCAGTGTAATTATGCTTGCACTTTGGTCGTATCTACCACAAACAAAATTATTATGAATTAAAATGGTATTTACAGATGCAAACTACAAGTTGGAAACTTGGCTTCGATAAAAACACTTCAAAATAGAGCATTTTTCAAGAAAATTCACCAAATCATGTTTATTCATATAATTATGATGCACATAAAAAAGCACACCATACAAACATTCATGTTACTGCAATTCCTGTTTATATTTACAGATACGATTCTTTTCTGTTGCCAAATTGTTCGTCGCAGTATCAAACTGCTATCCATGACACACGGGGCTCTCAACGGAAAAAGTCATATTATTTTTAGGATTTAAGCACATAAAATAATTGACATAATATATGCTCTATTATACTTAAAATTTGTAATTTCTGTCACAAGCAGATAGCAAAGAATGCACATGGGTCGTATTTGCCACATACGAAGTATGTCAGACATTATTATATAACAAACTATTTAAAAAGGGTGTATCCGCCACATACGATCAGTAGTGTTTACATAATAAATAGCTAGCAAATCGGAGGAAAGTTGTATGTGTCAGTTACGTCTATGTTTGTTCAAATTTGTATCTGTGATTTACTTACAACCATTGAAATCCTTCTGTATAAGCGATCCTATTAGGGGCACAACTACGATTTTTGATGACAATATGTAATCAGGCATGGCAATTCCAAATATGCAGAAAAGACATTTTAGGTCATATCTGCCTCTTACGACCTTCTGGCTCTCACGACGATATATGGTTATAAAACTTGAAAGTGTGTCTTGTTCTGAGGGACAGGACCCAAATTGGGAAAATTAAGCCAATTTTAAAAAAACATCTTCTCTACTTCTAGGAAAGCTAGAAACCAAAGTTGTTATATCAGGGAACATTTTGTTCAGTATTGTGCTGCGACTTGCTACGCAAGTTTCAGAGATCGCTACACAATGGTAAAAGTGCTCGCTTGATGCATGGTCAGTCTGGATCAATCCCTGTCAGTTGGCCCATCTGATTCCAGTCAGTGCACCACGACTGGTACATCAAAGCTTGTGGTATGTGCTATCCTGTCTGTGGGATGGTGCATAATATTATAAAAGATCCCTTGCTGCTAATGGTAAAATGTAGTGGGCTTCATTTTTCTCAGAATTACCAAATGTTTGATATTCATACAGATGATTAACAAATCAACATGCTCTAATGGTGTCATTAAAGCAAAAAACAAACTTGTTATGAAACTTGGTACAAATAATCCACTGGGGGCACTCTGCACAAAGAAATAGAGATATTTCAGACATTTAAAAAAAATTAATTTTTATTTATTTGATTTAAATTTAAAACTTGAAAGTCTGTTTTGTCCATGTCTCTTACAGTTTTAATTGAATAATTCTTAAAACTTGACACATGGATATTCTAAGGTGGTCTTTATAAATTAATAAATCATCATCTACTAGAGACAATTGAAAATAAATAGCGGAGGGCTCTAGACTGAAAGGCTTCTTGTTCATTTGTATTATTAGATTGTATCATAGCAGTGGCATCAATAGTCTATAGATCTATTTTAAACTACCTATGATTAAAGTTTAAATTAAGAAAAAAACATTTCATATTTGTAATAGAATGGGGGAGGGGGAGAGTCTGGATTAATTTTGTTTATATTTTTATTGTCCTGTCTTTATTTTTATGATGAAAATAGCTTGTTTACTCTGATTGTAATTTTAGATTGATGGTCGGCTGCTTCCAATGGAAAAGATTAAAGTTGGTGGTAAAGAATTCATGGCAGGGTCTGAAGCTGATTATGGTCGAGAGGTTACCAGGTCAAAAGTCATATTGCCTGTAGCTCTAAGAAATTGGATTGTGTTCAACACGCCACGAGACAAGTCAAAGGCCAATGATTACATACAAATGATGCTCAAGACTTGCCCTCAGATGGGCATTGACTGTCAGAGTCCACAAATCTGTGAGTTGAGAGATGATAGGACAGAAACCTTTATCAGAGCATTGAGAGAGAAAATAAACCCACAGGTAACTTGCTTATTTTATGGTATCATCAATAAATAACTCACAAGTGTTAATTTAGAAACAATAAAGTAGGAGGCAGAAATAAGACAATCCACCTATTTAATCCAAATGATACATACATGGTCATGGTCCAGATTATCTTAGTTAAGTCATACATGGTCCAAATTATCTTAGTGAACTCTGATCTCTGTATGCAGGATCTAAAAGATTGTGTCTTTCTTTTCAGAGATGAAGATTTTCTAAATGTATACAGAATTTAGGATTTTTTTATTGTCTTAACAATGTTTAGCCGTTTTTCACTCTTCGTCCCTGATTTTCCATATTCTCCATTCCAAACATAGAACATGATTTGCCTTTCTTGTTTTGGCTGATGCTTGGCATACATTTGGAATGTAGTTGCCAATTTAGACCATTGTGCAACTTCTTGCTTATTTCCATATTAAAAAAACCCCTATATTTTCCCACATCAACAAACACGTGAATGATAGTACTGTTATACAGGGGTTGGTAGGAATGGGAAATGAAGACCAGTTGAATATTCATTTACCACTTCTTTACTTGAAACAAAAATTGAAAATGTTAGGAAAATTATTTAAACTGTTGTAGACGGAATATGGCTGTGTCTTAATTGCTCAAGATATTAACAACCTGTTGATATGAACATTTTGAAAATGTCGTAATTAAAAATCATCAATCAAAATGTATATTGTATCCACTTGTAAGATACACCAAATATTTGAGAATTACTAAAGTAGTGTTGGGAATTGAATAAAAATTATTTTCGTTAATTATTTCTTTCATAAATATTTTGTAAATATCTATTTAATGATATTCTACCTAATTTAGCATTTACTTGTTTGGTCTCTCATTGATGTACAAGGTGGTGTTTACTCTTTGAATTAAAAGAAAGATGTCAGTAAACAGGTGATTTGTGCACTTTATTGGAACAGACTATAATTTTTTTTTATTGATATGTGTTAATTTCATTGCTATTGCAATAAGTGAGGGACCGTCTCAAAAGTTTGCTAAAATTTATCGCTGTCACTTGACTGGAATGGTCACTGGTGCTACTTTAACGAGGTGCACACCATCACGCTGATGATATTCTGATTCAATCCGCAGAACATTATCCTCAGCTGGGGTAATCCTAGCAAAGGATGCATAGAGTAACTGCTTCACATCCGAGAGTTTTAATGTAGTATTGTTCCTGGCAATGAAACCTTTGCCAGTGTTTCTGCCAGCAATATATTTTTGGGTATGGTACTATGGCATTGAATGCAACCACAGTCAACAGGGGGTATGGGGGGGGGGGGGGGGGCACCCCCATAAAGAAAATAGGTTTAGTTTAGGGTTAGGGTTAAGAAAATCATACAGTAATGATAAGAATAGTTATTTTTTTTAAAAGGTTAACTTAAAAAAAAAAATCTGCAAACAGTTTTGGGTATGGCACCATATCCATTTTACCCTCTAACAGAAACCCTGTTTGCAGTTACCCCAAATGAGTTGATTCAGCTCACAGTGCCTAACTGGTGTATGTAATACAACATGACCATACTTAGCAGCAGTACTGTCCATTTTGTACTGGAATGTTTTTTTATGTCGCCTTATCTTATCCATGAGTTGTGCTTTAGTTTCAGTTGACTTGTAAGGTGCATCACATGAAGTGAGATAATTCTGCATTTGTGACTTACAGCTGCTCATGGTAGTCATGTTGCATCCAAATTCACTCATATTATGATAAACTAGCATTATCCATCACAATAATACTTGGCTCCTCAAGGCGAGGAAGAAGTTGGATGTTCAAACCTCTCCATGAACACCTCACCGTTCATTTCCTGGTGGTAATCGTCGGTAGAATTCTTTGCCTCGAATACCAGATCACAGCCTTCAAGTAAACCCTTGGAATGGGTCACTGGTATAATACAATAACACGCTTGCCTTTTCCTGATGGAAGTACGGGGGCATTGCTACCATCCAAATGTAACCACATATAATCTGTGGAGTGGTTTTTATTCACCCATGTTTTATCAAGATACACTATTTGGAAACCTGATGCTCAGTATGCAGCAACAGACCAGAGATAATTTCATCTAATAAACAAAATAGATAACTTTTCTCTGAAAACTGCACAGTCATCTCCTCGTTTGGTGTACTTGAATCCCATTTCAACTAAAGCTATTATCAGGGTTGTTCGAGTTACATTAATTGTGTCTTTTATTTCCTTCCTGATTTTATCACAAGTTGGTGGTATCTTGCGTTCATACAATGAGTAATCCGTCCTTCGTTTCACGCCTTTGTCAAAATTATCAGGTTTTTTTTTCTCCTAGCTTTACTCTTGAGACAATTTACCCTTACAAAAAGTACTTTATTTACATTATAAACTTGACTATTAGTCGGGCCAAGTGCTTTACAAGTCTGTGGATACACTCTGTTGTAACTGATGAGGGTTTACCCCTCTCTCTCCAAAACAAAATATTTGTATGAGACATTTATAAGTAACTTTTGAGCAAAACTATCAGAACCATTCTGAGTTAGTGATCAATTATACCGATATTAAAGGTGCTATCTCAATGTTGCGTAATGACAGCTATTGCAAATAAAAAAAATTTCACTAAATTGTGCTTTATAATTTAAAGGAAACATGACACGAGACCATATTATAGCTCATTTTAAAAGAAAAATGATATAAAAATAATATACAAATAACTTTATAACAATAAAATACGTGTAGTTAACTTAAAATGAAGAAATTACGCTCATCAGTATCAAAGTACGATTTATGCATATTTCTTCGTGAGCGTTCGGAAAAAAAGGGAAGTGACGTCAGAGCCGCTGTACTCTTCCATTGTTGTTAACTGTTTATATATGGAGTAAGGGGCTTACGATCTTTTCAGTCCAACAGTGCCGTACTGCGCGGCCTTTGGGTGTAAAAATAAACAGTTTAAACAATCGGGATTGTCTTTTTATGGTTTTCCAAAGGATTGTATCCGAAGAAAGACGCGTGTATTTTATCGCAAAAGAAAAGATTGGACACCAACACCGCATAGTACTTTGGTGTCGGCCGATTTACAGCCCGGAGCCCGAACGTTACCCCGGAGACAAAAACAGTACTCGGTTGCGAATGCCGAGGTGTACATTGTACATATTTGGCACAAAGATACACCTCAGCATGATGTATTTATATATGTTAAAACAAAAATGTAGAATTTTTTATTTATTTATTTTTTTGAAAAAAAAAAGATTTTTCATGTTAGGGCTGTAGGCCTACATAACAAAATCTGTATTCACCGTCCGAAGAAGGAAACGTCAATAAGTAATTAAATATGGCATATACAAACATGGGATTTGGCATGAGGATACATCTCAGTACGATGTATTTAAATATGTTTTAAAAAAACGTGTAGAAAACAATAATAATTTTAAATAATGTTTTTAATCTTCGGGCGGAATACGTCACAAAAACGTTCCTCATCGCCCGAAGCCCCAAAGCAACACGAAGTTCAATACAAAATAAACCACTACTGTCGGTGTCGAAATAACTATTATGTTTCATCCACGGGCTGACTTGAGAATCGGAGTGTTGTTTTAGTTAATTGGTCCTTTCTTTCCGTGGCCTGCACATGTGATTCCTGATTGGCAGGTGTATATTGCAGGGTATCGACCAGGTAAGTGATTACCACGGTCTAGACATACGTACAAAATACGTGCCAGTTTTTTTAAGTTCACAGGGTATTGTGGCGTAACCTGTCGCGACTATAGTACAATGTTAATGGACATTATCAGCCGCCCTGCTTCATTACTGTAAATAATGCTGTAAAACCCTTGATTAAGTAGACTTTCCCCATCTAAAATTACAAAACTGACCAATTACGTAGTACCAAAGAAAAGAAAATTATCACTTGGGTATCGTGAGTGGTCGTTTTTACTCTAACGCACCCTACCAATAGGCCTAATAATATGCTACTTTTTTTTTATGAGAGAAAAATACTATAACCCCATTTCGTTCTATTGATGCATAGAAATATATTTAGTTTAAAAGTTGATTATACTCTCAAGTCATTTATGTTGTTTTACAAGCCAGGTTAATGAAAGTGAAGCGCCTTGTCGTAAATTAGAGCGTTTGTTTACACTGTGCATACAGATTTTATTATGTACAGCCCGAACATAAAAAATGCGATATTTTCTATAAAAAAAAACCCCAATTTTTTTTGTCCTACATTTATATTTTTTACATATTTAAATACATCATATCGAGGTGTATCTTTATACTAAATATGAACAGTATACACCTCGGCATTAGCATCAGAGTTTTGGTTTTGTCTCCGGGTTACTTTCGGGCTCCGGGCTGTAAATTGATCGACCGGTCTGGTCTGGCACCATCAGTTTCTCCACCCTCCGACTCGCTATCCGTTTTTGTCTTCAGTATCACTGTTGTAAGTAAATGTGTGTCTTTCTTCATTTACTAACAGCTCATATTGATACGGCAAAACGTTTTGCGAACGAACACTCATTGTTTTGGTAAGCTGTGCAAGTCTTAGATTCTTTATGAGTGGTACGGACTAATGCTTTTAAGTGTAAGGCTTCAGATCAAGCGACGCGTCTCTGACGTCACGGACCTCGTGATTGCCCTGCTCATTAAAGATCGGCAATTTCCGCTAAGAGCTCGTATCTGGGGTTCTTTTATGGAGATATTTTAAGTAATTTATTTTTTATAATTTTTTTTTTTAGGTGATTCAATTTATAATTAATTGTACATGGTTGGTGCCAAATATGGTTTACGTGACATGTTTCCTTTAAAGACTACACGTTTAACTATATGACCATAAATTATAACGAAATAATTTTATTTACTAGTAGAAAATAATTTTTATTGGAGAATCTTTATCACAAATGGATGCTCAAATATAACTATGATATAGCACCTTTAAAGGGACATACCCTAGTTTCTAAACACTAAGGCATATTTTTGACTATTAGAGCCGGGTATTTTTTTTATAACAGAAATCATACTTTACTTACATTTTATTGTTTAGGTTATGCATTTCCGTACATTCGAAGTGTTTTTGGTCATCCTGGTGTTTTTAATATCACAAAATGCATTTCTCATATTTTAAAAACGCACGTGCGTCTGAGAAGTAACAGGTATGGAGTCGAGTTTTAGTCTATTTTTAGAGGGTATTTCACCATTTCAAAGTCACAGACTCATGTTTCACTGAATTGTAACATTATCCAAATGTGTTACAAATTTGTAGATTAACTAAACTTAGTGTGCATTTTCATGGGCTGAAACTAGGCTCTGTTCCTTTAAGTGGTTGCAAGATTGTGTAAATTTCTAATGTACTTATATTTAATTTATGTTCACTAAATATGCTGGTCATAATTAATTATTTATGCCGTTTTAAAATAAAAGTTTGTTTAAGGATAAATGAAATTGACACATGTCAATCAAAATTTGTTATAAAGTGCGCAAATCACCTGTTTACTGACATCTTGCTTTTAATTTCAAGAGTAAACACCACCTTGTACATCAATGAGAGCCCAAACAAGTAAATGCTAAATTAGGTAGAATATCATTAAATAGATATTTACAAAATATTTACTTGTCAGTTTAATATAAAAGAAATAATCAACAAAAATAATTTTTATTCAATTTCTGACACCACTTTAGTAAATGTACTGGAGAATGGTTTCTACTTTACTTCATATCTTTTCAGGTAAAACTATGACCACAGGCAAATTAAAAAAATTTAAATGTCAATTAAAATTTCACCTGCCCTGTTATTAGTACTTTTATACACCCGTCTATGATGGGTCGTATTATGGTATGCCATTGTCGATACATCCGTCTGTTAACTTTTTCTTGTTTGGACCATATCTTGCATGCAGATGCATACAGGACCATCACACCTCCCATGTAGGAACAACTTGCGATGGCGTTTTTTCTTGGACTATTACTAGATCACTGTGACCTACTTTTCACGGTTTACTGCACATAATAGTAAATCCTTGTCCGGATCATATCTTGCATACAGATGCATACAGGACCATCAAACCTCACATGTAGGAACAACTTGGGATGGTGGCATTTCACAATTACTAGGTCATTGTGATACAAATAAATCAAATAATTTGTCTATATTCTGAATGTCGTAGGAAAATCTTGTTTAGCCTTTGAAAAAGTCAGGATTTCATTAATCAGACAGCAACTTCTCCAATGGCTACAGTATCATTAGTAGTTGGTCCAAAACAAACTGTTCATCCATCCCATTGCAAAAATTTCACATAATTAGAATTGAATCATACCCATAACATATTCATTAATATCTATGGTTTTCCATCAAACTCCTAATGAGCGTATCATGTACCTCATTGGTACTCTTGTTAGCATGTGTGCTATCATCCACTGTTCTGTAGCCTGGTAGTAAGAAATGGGATGTGGGACAGTTTACGTAACGCTAAAAGTGTGGTTCTTTTGTAAGTATAAAATATATGTGAATATTATATTAAAATTTAGTAAACCAGCCTGAATTAACATTAAGTAATGTAAGTATTGGTAATGCCTACACAACAGTTTGTAAATAATGGAATCGTTTGATTGGTCTCGATTGCCTTCTTTCGGTCAAATTTAAAAAAATATGACCCACTAACAAATTTTCATTTGGATGGGAAAAAATTATGACAACTGTCGGTTTTTGAAAAATAATTGAATTGAAATGTGGTCGTAATTATAGAGAAAATATGATACACCATTTCACGTTCAATTTCTCTTTTGTTTTAATTGGGGGAAAGGTGTAAGGCCAATCTTGGTACCCGATAACCACTATTAAACTTTCAGGAGTTTGGTTTTCATAACCCATTTTCATCTCTGTCTATCTTTACTATAGGTTCTTTTATTGAAAGTCTAAAGAGATAGTCTTGAAAGTTAGCAGTTGAAATAAAATGTTAAAATGTGGCAAAAAGAGCAGTTTTTCACAGGAATCGGATGGATGAAACCTTGCTGTTAATGGTTAATTGTTTTTTAATTTAATTTAATCATTTATAATGTTAATATTGTGCTAATGTTCTCCTTGGGCAGCAACATGTCTACACAGTGCTTCTGTTTTACAGGTTCAAATAGTAGTAGTAATTTGCCCAACCAGTCGAGATGACCGCTATGCAGCCATTAAAAAGCTATGCTGTGTAGAGTGTCCTGTTCCTTCCCAGGTAAATGAATTATGATATCAGGCATTTTTAATAAGATATTTATACAGTGTAGCTTTCATTGTCTATCTGTACGTCTGTGTGGAACTTATAAAGAAGCATTACAGCAAATGAATTTGTATTTTACATATAAGATTCATCAGTACAAAAATATGAACCTCTGTCATCTTTGTGTTGCTTGTCAGAATCTATGGCCTTTAGACGTTTTTAGGATATGTCTGTTTCTGAAATCATCTGGCATTATGCATTGCATCTTTTTTCTATCTTGAAAGGTCTATATAATTATATAACTTGAAAAAACTGATAATTATGATTAATTGTGAAGTCTGTTGTACCTAAACCATAATGTTGAAATAATACCTTTGCTAGATATCAGGTATTCATAGTTTAAAGGGCTTTGAGATATAGTCAGACTGCTATACTGGTCCAGGGGTCTAATGCATGAATTGAGACAATGACGTTGTCTGGGAATATTTGCGAATGCCGTAACTTTCAAGCCAAAGTCTGGGACTATTGGAGGGACAAAATCAGTTGAATTTTAGACCTGCTATAACCCAGGCGAAAATACAATAGTCTCTGACAACCGGTTACATTCAGTATAGCTGAAGTTGCACTGATGCATCCTATATACTTGCGATTAGGCTTAACTGAATTTATACTCATATTTTATACGCAGGGGCAGATCCAGGATTTTGTAAAAGGGGGAGGGGCCTCAGAAAATTATAAAAAGGGCAATTTCAGTTTGTCGAAGGCAAATTATCCGACCTCCCAAAAAGTGCAAGATCTTTATACGGGTTTGAGGGTATGTTCTCCGGAATTTTTAAAAATAAAGATGCTCAGAGACACGTTTTCATAACAATTTAGTGTTGAACATTGTGGGTGATGAATTTTAAAAATTAATTAAAAAGGGCACTTAAAACGGAAACTTTCTGGGCCAGCAATAGGACATATATATAACGTCGATCAGTTCTATCATAATTTTCATTTGTATATCATTTATAAACTTCATGTCAATAGGAACCTGGGGCCTGTGATCCCCGTCTACCACCTGACCCCCCGAACCCCGTCCCTCCCATTAACTCTAAAATTATAAACTTTTTGGTCCTACTATATACATAAATGAAACACAAACAAATTACTTCTCTCCCACGCTCTCCCTCAACATATAGCGTGTGCCTTACATTTCAAACAAATATTGCTACTGCGAGCCTTGACTAATTTACAACATGTTAGGCAATATTCAATAAATATCGTGGTGTTAAAAAATTCCACTCAAAAAAAGTATGTAAAAAAATGTTTCGGACAAGATCATGTGATCAAAGCCCTTTCCATTTGACTAAAAAGTTTTAATTTAGTATATTATAACAATCATTGTGTGGAACCAACAATGGATATTGGTACTGTCGTAACAATATTGCTAGCACAAGTAGAGAAAATAATTATTAAAGTTTTGTCTTTTATTAATGACTTAAAGGGACACACTCTAGTTAGGCTACTTGTTAACCATTACGGCGTTGTTTTTCGCTATTAAACCCCATTTTTCACAAATAAAATTGCACTGCACTTTACTTACATTTTATTATTTAGAATACACATTTCCATTCACCTGAAGTGCTTTTTGGTAATCCTGATGTTTGTAAAACCACGAAATGCATTTTTTGCATTTTTTCACAAGACGTGCTGTCGAGAAAAAAACGTTAAAGCAAGCGAGGTCCAATCTATTTTTAGAGGGAATCTTCCTGTGTAAACGTCACAGATGTTGGTATACCACGTGACCGTTATAATTTTGGTTCGGTTTGTTTTCTCGTGCACGGTTCGCGCAATCAACATCCGATTTTTTGTTGTTCATTTGTGAGATTTTTCTTCACAGTTCGTGAACATTTTCAGTAACAATAAAGTTCATACAAGTACCGTATATGACCGGAAATAAGCCCCCCTCCGTTTTGATAGCATTTAAGAAATTAGGCCCTCATTCGTAAATAAGCCCACCCCCAACTTCGTCACCTTATAAATAACACAAAATTGCAAGTTTGCTCAAAGTTCATTTAAAAGGTCATACCTCCTGCAGATAATTAAACACAAATGTAACAACAAATGTAACACAATATTTTACCACCAGTGAGATTTAGCAGTCTAACAATAACAGTGTATAACATTGTTTTCAATTTCATGCCTGCAGTATTTCTCTGAAGTATCCAAGCCCAAGTATGTCTATTTTTACCACCACACTGGGTCCGCAGTTAATGCTAATTAAGCAAATACCATATTCTGATTGGCTAAGAACAATGACCTTAGATTGACAATTTTTTGTAGTGTAAGCTGGCTGCCTGTGTCAGAAACGTGTGTATACGCTATTGAGTTTGTTGTTAATTGATGTTGTTTTAAGTCTTCTCAGCATTAAATTTTGGATGTAAATAAACCTCACTGGTAAGTAACTGTAACATAGAAGGTGTGTTTCTGATAATTAGATACTAGTAAAAAAAAAACAATTTAATTAATAAACAATTATTATTTATTAATAACAAATGGAACACTAATTAATAGATATGCTACTGAACGTTTTTTGTTTTCTTCCTAGTTCATTTAATTATTATTATTTATTTTAATTATTATTTTTTTTTTTCCCAACAAAACTGGCCCCTTGTCTGGGAATAAGCCCACCCCATGCTAAGCACCAATGTGTTGTCTTGGCCCCCTGGGCTTATTTCCGGTCAAATACGGTAAGTGTCTCAATACAAAACGTTACAAACCCTTAAAACCAATAATTTTGCTAGGTCTTACGATATCTGGAGAGGGGATAGAACCAGGACAGAACAGTTGGAACATGTCCAGGAGAGGTGAAAAGAACACACCCCAAGTCTGTGCGCATTCTGTGAAATTTGTCGTGACGTAGGCATTGTTGTGCTTTGAGCGACATCTACCGGTGACATCAGAATACTAACTTTCAAAATTATTTCAAGCAATTGGGACATGGAGATTCCCATGGTATTTATCGATATAAAACCTGCTTTTTCACTCCATTTGATAAAAACGTGATCTAAGTGTGTTACACTTACAGGTTTGTAGATTAACCAAATTATAATTTATTTTCGCTGGATGGAACTAGGGTGTGTGGCTTTAATGTTGGGGGTCACTTATCATTAATAAAGTTCATACAAGTTCATATAACTTTAACATTGAAGAACACATTAAGCATAATTACGCATTTCTTTCATTAAATTTTTTAATTGCGACCGTACCAGTTATTGTTACAATTTTGAACGACATTTAAATATATTATTCAGAATTAATTGTGGGAGTATTTGTTTGCTAAAAGTCTTAAATACAGGTCTTTAATTGTTTTATTATCAGTGATAACTTTAAATTATATATTAAAACAATGTTATTGCCATAGTTGAATCGTGGTGCCAAAATATGTAGCAAGATTATAACTACGACAGTACCAATATCCAATGTAAGTCCTACATAGTGATTATTAGTCATAACATTTTTATTCACGTAAAATATGAAGCTAATAGTTGGTTTGTTTTGTATGATGAAACCATTAGAGCACATTGATTTTTGTATTAATCATCGGCTATTGGATGTCAAACATTTGGTCATTTTTGACTCGTAGTCTTAAAGGAAACCCACTACATTTTTCCATTAGCAGCAAGGGATCTTTTATATGCACTTCCCCAAAGACAGGACAGTGAATACCACAGATTTTGATATACCAGTCGTGGTGCACTGGTTGGGACGGGAAAACCCCAATCAGAATATGGATTTGAATAAAAAAAAAACATTTTTTTACTTCGACAGCAAGAGTGTAGCTCATAATGTTACATCATTAGAAATTGATTTAATACAACAACAAAAAATATATATATATATATTTGACCTCACAGTTAATGTTTCTCTCGCCATCCCCCCATTTACCCTCATCTTCCGATGTCTATGTTTTACGAGTTATTTAAAAATATAACTAATTAGAGAACACGTATAAAATATTTTTTATACATATATAAAAATATCAAAATGTGTTCGGAAATCTGCTATATAATTCTTATAGATATATAAAACCTGTGATGTCATTGTTATATGCTTTACTGTATACAGTGCTGTCTGGTGTATCGGCGCACCTAAGCTTTCAAGGACCATTTTCTATGTGAACATTGTGAAATATTTAATAAAATGCGTCTCTCACCAATGAAGAAGTGCATAATCTGAAAT
The DNA here is from genome assembly GCF_016097555.1 of Gigantopelta aegis. NCBI lineage: Eukaryota > Metazoa > Mollusca > Gastropoda > Neomphalida > Peltospiridae > Gigantopelta > Gigantopelta aegis. The sequence continues at coordinate 41,227,765 of NC_054706.1, forward strand.
ACACTACAAACTGTTTTATGTCTGTAGTAAATAAACATTTTAAAATGGTGCATAAATATAGGCACCCCCTTGTATCCAAAACGATTTGCATGTCCGGTGATTCGGCGCAGTAGATGTAGATCGTTGACCCCGCTATTTATAAACCGCCCATGACCTCACTTTTAGCCCATAAACGCTACACTATTGTCCCAGAATTATTTTAGTACTTTTTTGTTTTGTCTTGTTAAAAATATTACTATGAAAATTAACGATCACATATGACCCATCTCATGATCAGTTTCGGAATCGTTTTCTTGAGTGGCACAGTACTGCAGATGCATACATGTTCATTGTCATGCATGGCTAAGATGCCTACATGGATTTTATTTTTCTCGGGTAGATTGTGCACACACGTGGATCTTATTTCGCTTTTATTTTTATAACAATGTGACAATTGTGAAATGGAATGACTGTCAATTAAGGTGTAAAATGTTTGTTTTGTTTGCATTTGCCTGTGTTTTCTTTTTCGGTTTAAATAAAAAAATAACCCAACAAAAATAATTACATTTATACTGTTTACTATAATTTTTAAAATGCGGGAAAGGTGTTTTTAGACTGGTTTTAACATTCTTAATATCAGTAAGGATGACCTACTTCGCGTTTATAAACACGAAAACAGGTGAATGATTTATTTTGAAATTATTATATAATTATTGATAATTCAAAAAAAAAAATTAATTGCACCCTTAACAATAAATATGTTGATACTTGATTAACCATTGAAAAAGGAATTGAACTTTAATTCGTTAAAAACTCCGACAACATGACAACTTCCTAAGCATACTCATGCAAAATACCAAGTGCGCCGATACACCGGACACGGTTGTATATATAACGCATGTGTTGTTTTAATTAGGAGGGGGTGTCAGATTGTCTTCGATGTTACATAAAGGGGACATTTAAAAATATTTGTTGGCGATTTACAGGTATGGTTTAATAGGCAAGTGCAAATCTAGTATTTTTAAATAGCGTGGCCCATAATCTTGTGATGGATTTTAATTTTAAAACTTATGACATCACAATTATTGAAAACTATAGTAACAGACATATTACTGCGAAACACTAGTTACTCCGATTTTATAAAACATCTTTCTTCATATCTTTTCACCTTATGAATGATTTTTGCCACAGTGCCACGATATTACCTTCATTAGCAATACCCACCACATCAAATATTGTAAAGAGTACATTGTGTAGTTCCATTATACAATATCAATGTTAAATGAAGTTTTCTAATATTTATTGCAATGAATATATTCTATCGATATATTTAGGTGGGTTTTTTATACTTTTTTATATAGATTTCCTACTTTATAAATAGAAATACAACAAACACTGTGACAATTGTGCTAAAGTCTTGAACTTTGTTGTCGTAGTCACACGTCGGGTTCATGCATTAAAAACTGGCGACAGCCAAAGTCTTGACGTATTCAGTCCGGGACAATGAGTAGTTAGAGACTTTTGGTTATCTCGGTTCATGCATCAGACCCATGGTTTTGTCTGTCAGTCTGTCTATCTATATCACATATAGTTTTTTGGACTTTTTGTACGCAATATCTCACGGTATGGAGCTAAAAAAAATTACATAAATAAAGAAAAGTTACAGATCAAGTTTGAGTTTCATTTGATTTACCCATTTTCATGGGAATTTATTCAAGGGCCATAACTGTCAAATAATGGAATTTATTCATTTTGACTGAGTAATGGCCTTTGACTGTAGGAGATCATATGTGAAATTTTGTAGGGCCTTGTAGTGAACATCTAATGCTTTATCAGTATACTAGAATTCTTGTTTCCTTTACATTTTAATGATGACATTTTGTAGACTTTCAGTTTACAGCAAAAAACGACTGATTTTACATTGATGAACTCTTATTTTATTGTGGGGTTTTTTTTTCCCCTCCTTCTTGAGGTTATCATTGCAAAGACAATAAGTCAGTCACAGAAACTGCGCAGTGTTACACAGAAGATTGCCCTGCAAATCAACTGTAAGCTGGGTGGTGAGCTGTGGGCTTTGGACATACCTTTGGTGAGTAATATGAACATTCAGAATTGTCATGTATAAATATTTTCCTAATTTTAGCCACAATTTAAATAGTATCTTACAGATAAGCTGAATGTATACTGATTACCATGACATTATTTTCGCATTTGGTATGCTGTAAGCAATTCTAGATCAACCATCAACTCATCCTGAATAAAGAACTAATAAACACTAGTGCTTATGTGTATCAGCAGTCAGTTGATAGTGCATATAAATAGGCTATTCAGTGCAAAGCATGATATGTTGTGAATCGAGACTAAGAATAGACAGGACTGTTCAAACGGAATTTTGACCAATAGAATATTTGTTATTTTAATTAATTTTAAATTATTTTTTAGAATAATTTGATGGTGATTGGAATAGACGTTTACCATGATGCGACTAAAGGAAAGCGATCTATTGCTGGGTTTGTTGCAAGCACTAACAAGGCATGTACGCGCTGGTATTCAAAATGCTGCTTCCAACTGCCACATCAAGAGCTAGTTGACGGACTGAAAACATGTCTGATATCATCACTGCGAAAGTTTCACGAAGTAAGTAATAAAGAATTCAATTTAGCAGTGATATTGAATCTGCAGTAACTTTTGCATCACAACCTATGTTGAATGACAGGTTGGTTACGTGTAGCCACAACAGAAAAGCATAATTGTTGTTTAAGAGGATGTTGACTGGTAGAGACTGGCCTCGGTGGTGTCGTGGTTAAGCTATTGGACATGAGGCTGGTAGGTACAGGGTTCGCGGCCCGGTTCCCGGCAACCACCCAGAGTGAGTTTTAACGACTCGATGGGTAGGTGTAAGACCACTACACCCTCTTCTCTCTCACTAACCACTAACCATTAACAACTAACCCACTGTTCTGGACAGATAGTTTAGGTGTGTGCCCAGGACAGCGTGCTTGAACCTTAATTGGATATAAGCACGAAAATAAGTTGAAATGAAATAGCTATTTTAAATTTGTAATTATAACAGAAAATAATTTAAGAAAGAAGACTGGTAGAGAGGACTGCCTCTAGGCCTTTCCAAAGGATTGTTTTAAGACACTTACGTTTGTCGTATCGACCATTCAAAAATAAGGGTGGGGTTTGGAAGGAAACATTTTATTTGTTTGTCTTAGAATATCCCAACCAGTGCTCCACAACTGGTATACAGGCTTTCCAGTGATCCTACTTTCTTACTTTTTCCTACTTCTTGGTCTTTGTCCTATTTTTCCTTCAGAATACCAACTTTTTTCCTACTTTTTAAATTTAAAGTCAATATGAGATGAAATTTGCGACCCGGTACCGGCTCCCACCCAGAGCGAGTTTTAACAACTTATTTTTGTGTAAGGCCACTACACCCTCTTCTTTTTTACTAACCACTAACAATTAACAACTAACCCAATGTCCTGGACAGACAGCCCAGATAGCTGAGGTGCATGCCCAGGACAATGTGCATGAACCTTAATTGAATATAAGCACTAAAATAAGTTGAAATGAAATGAAATAGTTATTTTAAATTTGTAATTATAACAGAAAACCAAATAGCATTTAAATAATTAATGCATTGCAATTATTATTATTATTATCAAAAACATCAAATTCACATACAAGTAATAGTATGTATGTATGTATGCATGTATGTATGTGTGTATATATATATATCAGAGATGGGATAATCATAATCAGTAATCTTAATCGATTACATGGTTTCATGTAATCGCAATCGTAATCGATTACATTACTGTGATTACTTTCATGATTACTCATAATTACAGTCAAATCCACTTAATTGCATAGCCCCGGTGCGTGTCAAATTTATGTTAATAACCGGTATAACCTATTATAATTATCCGATATAGAGCCCCGTTTCCAGATTATAACCAACGGTAAACTTTACAAATGTCTTGCTCTTAACTGCACAACATTGTCTGAATGCCGATACATGTATGCATTTCATTTGTTTATACATGTATTTTAAAATAATAATAAATAAAATAACAGTATACATGTTGTAAGATTAAATATTTAAAATCTTGCATTGTTACAAATCTGCGGTTGTATTTATTGATGCTATTTCTAGCTACTAATATTCGCGATGCAGTTTGTTGCACAGGGCTGTTCAACAGTTCACATCTATTGTTCTGAGGGGTGCTGAGTAGTGAAACAGTGTTACTTGGCAAAGTGCAATTTCCACGTGCAGACGAAATAAACATCGTTAAACTAATGTTACAGTATATTTTGTCACAGATGCTATTGTGCATTGAACAAAATATAAGAAGCGTAGTGTTTATTTTGCTTAATAAGAAAATGGAAAATATTTAATCATTAATAACAGGCGAGGTCAAAATCATAGAGCAAAGTCACTTCTCTCTCAAACTTTAGAGAGGGTGAAGTTTTTAACAGCAGGGAGACTTGAATGTTTAATAAAAAAAAAAATAATAAAAAAAAAAAAAAATACACAAAAAGAAGTTAACTTAATACAGGTGCAACTTTTACAATCTGTTTTTTTTTTTTTTTTTTTTTTTTTTACAGTCTGTACTGCTAATTGATGGATGTGTGCTGTATAGTTTTGTTTTTTTAAAAATCATCTTTCCACATGTTGCCTTCTTTAGATTAATTTAACCGTTTAGAATCCATTCTCTCACAAGTTTGTCTTCTCATTTCATTTTATAACTACTCCATGCAGGGTATTGTCCTAGTAGATTAATCTACCACGGTCAAGCTAAGATTACCCAGAGGCAATTAAATGCATTCCACAGTCACAGTTTCTTAATTGAGACACTGGGGGTGTGAGTGAAAATTGCTTATCTGCTGCACCTTGTCACTGTTGTTTAACATAAAAAGATGTTTATACAATTTACAGTGGTCGCTTAACACGGGCACTTTAGCGACTTGGGGATTCAGTTTGTAGGACAGGTTACCTTTTATTATGAGTGCATATATACATTAAAAATCCACTAGAACAGGTTTGCTTGTATTATTTTATAATGTCGACATCTGTTCTGTATGTTGAATTTATTCATTATGACAAAGTCTACGTAAAGCTAGTTAATTACTCCCCACATTTCTTTTTTTTTACCTCAAGGTCTGCTGCTCCAAACGAATATTTTTTTCAATGTATTTTCCAAACTCCCTTAAAAAATTCATTCGCCATAGTCTAGATCCCCACCCTTGTACAATTTCCAGCACATTCGCCTGACAATACGCTTCAACAGGCAGTAGCACGTTTAGGCCATCTATTAGTGCCAGACACGGGTGTTGTCTGAGCTAGACAATCTACCGGTATCTGTGAGCCTATCGCATGATTTTGTGGTGTCGGTTTCTCTTCAAACTCTCAGACACTTCACACTTAATTATTATCTATGAATAGGTGTTCCTCAAGTTCTTCACGATTCATCTGTGATGTGTACATTGCAAGTGATGACTATTGCAAATGTACATTGCAGCTGGCTGGCGGCTGGCTGGCTGGCTGGCTGGCTGGCTGGCTGGCTGGCTGGCTGGCTGGCTGTTTCTTTGATGTAGCCTACCCAAGTGAAAAACAAAAATGATTGGGGGTTTTCTTACATGGGCCAAGCCACTTGCTATAACATAGACTGACAGCTTAGTTAGTGGCTGTAACAATTAATTAATTAACAACTATTAATACACTGAGAAGGCGTGGACAGTTGGATTGGTTCATATAGTTGTGAACGTTTTACATCAGACATGGTAAGTGTCTCTCTGTTAAAAACAATGCCAGTGATGAGGTTAGCTGCAGTTTTATAAGTTTTTTAAATTATGTTTTTAACATAAATAAATAGCATTGATAATTAATGTTCAACTTACAATATGGTGGTTCAAATGTGCCATACAAAATAGAGTAAAAACTAATCATATTTAATTATTTTTAATAAATTTATTCTGGGACATAACTGCCATGTCCAAGTCTATCTTTTAGGGTTATCGAAGGCTATAAGCTAACGCATGTGCACAAAAAATAACAATGGACTATTCCACTGCTGCCTGAATTTTTTTGTATGTGTTCTGTCAACGGAGTTTCATTGTCAGTATTGTTTTAAGTGATTTTGTAAAAGGACAAATCACATCTGAAATCAAGACTTAAATGATGCAATAATGGTTCCAGGATTACTGCAATAAACCAGGACTCGCGTTGTCATTCGCCAAAGTCGCCAATTGCGAAAAAAATTGCGAAAGAATTTTCGGTTTGGCGAACAAATTTGCGAAAGATTTTTTTCTAACTCGATTTTTAGAACTAGACATGTGTTCAACCAGTTTTGTTCAGTTGATCCCCCTCGCGGTATGAATAAGCGCTATTTGCGTGTCCACGTGGCCAGTCTACTATTCTGTAGTGTACTGCTAGCTGCTTGTCGTAAAGCTAGAAAACGCGATTAAATAAAATGAAATACTGTTTAAGATATGTTGCATTATTGATACAACCGGCCTCGGTGGCGTCGTGGTTAGGCCATCGGTCTACATGCTGGTAGGTACTGGGTTCGGATATACTTGTTGAAAGTCTCCATAATTGGATATTTATAAACTCCTTTTGTCATTTTAAAATTAATTGATGTCTCATCATATTTAAAAAAAATTGTAATAAAAACAAAAAGGCATTGGGTCCTGTTCTCATCATCATTCCTGCTCCAGCTCTCAGCCGAAGATGACCTTTGCCGCTAAGCAGCTTGAAGTCGCGCCCTGCTCTGTCGATTTCTTTCTCTCTCTCTCTCTCTCTCTCTCTCTCTCTCTCTCTCTCTCTCTCTCTCTCTCTCTCTCTCTCTCTCTCTCTCTCTCTCTCTCTCTCTCTCTCTCTCTGCGCGCGCCCCCCCCACTGCTGGGGTCGATGATCCAGAGTTTGAGCGTGGTGACAGAATACAAACTGTCACAGAAGGGAGGGAGGGCCTACGTAACACTAGTTTACGTAGGCCTCGCACAACAACTGACCTGGAGGAAGAAAAGACAGAGGAGGAGGACAGAAACGGCACGGGGGGGGGGGGGGGGGCAAAGCCGGTGGCTATTCCACCGGTAGCGGTCCCTTCGCCACCGCTGACGTCGAGGACGCCGTCCCCACCCCAGCGCAGACCAGCCAGCTCGCATCGTATAGAAGTGGACCTGCCGGCCAGCCCTGACACTCTCGAGACTGAGGTTTAAAAAAAAACCCACCCGCCAGCCCTTTTAAGGGCCAATCGTACTGCGCTGTTGGCTGGGTTTGAACCCGCGGTCACTCCGAAAAAGCAGGCCACACTCCTCTCCCCCCGGAGGAGAGGAGACCAGCTAAAATCGACAGGACCACAACCCCGCCAAATATCAGCACCTCGACCGAGAAGTACCTGACGTTCGTAAACCACATCCAATACGACCAGTTACCAGGTACGGCCCTGACTGACCCGCCATTCGGGCTGCCATACGACGAGGAAAGGGGCACATGCGACATCCGCGGGTTCAAGAAAGGAGAGCATGGTCACTATCACCACATTGTCACCACTCTTCACAGCGAACAATTCAAGCAAGTGCTCATCCACCGAAAAGCACCCAACCAGATTATCCACAAGGCATTGCACAGGGTCTTCGACAGCCACTACCTGAGCATCCTCCAGTTGTACGGCATCATCTTCGACATGTTTCCAAACTTCAATGCCAAACCGCTACTCTGACGGTCCTTTTCAGGGCTACCTCAACAACCTAGGTTCGTATAGGTCGGTACGTTTAGGCTAAAATAAAAAATCCGACACCCTTTAACTTTCAGCCGAACCGTCTAAATTGCGTTCAAATCACCATAATTCTTTTTGCTACAACGCACATAAATTACTAAAACTTTTTGGCTTAATTCTCCTTCTGAGAAACTTTCAAAATTGACTGCCTCCTCTTCCACCTTACCTCGGTCCATCAACAACCGGTCTTTTGCGCTCCTTCAGTGCTTAAGTCGTAAGCAAGAATCACCCCCCCCCCTTCCTGTCTTCGACAGGCGTGCGCTACAACAGCTTGGTCTGAATGTGCATGTAAAACCCTATGACCTGACCTGACCTGACCTGGGTCCTGTTCTGGACCTCATTTATTCCAGCATTTTGCCCGCATATCTCGAAAGATACTGAATGATATAAGTTGTTAGGCTATTAAATATGTAAACATTATGTACCGGTACTTACCTTTCACACTTATGGTGCAAAAATATATGTATATTGTATATCTTAGTCCGGTGAATCTTTTGGGGAACATATATATCGGATCAAAATTCACTTGTTTCTTTTAAATTACAGAGAAACATACAATTTATATCATTATCTGATGCATACAAAAAGTAAAATGTTTTTTTAGTGATATATACTGATATGCACTGACTTCATTGAGCCCATCGACAGGGATCGACCCTAGACTGACCGCACATCAAACAAGTGCTTTACCACTGGGCTACAGCCAGCCCTACACATATTACAAAACGTATATTGAATAATACGTACATTGTAGCATATACTATATTATCATAAAGAACTAGATTAAAAATAAAATCTTTTGACTGAAATGTCAATATTTTATTGGTGAATATATATTTAGATTGGTAAAAGAAATTGAAGATTGGCGAATGTTTTGGTAAACAAAAATAGCAACCCAGGGCTAGCCCTGTAAACACTTGAACACATTGCTATAAGCATTACGATGAGTCTTGTGTGAGCATTCATAGTTTGTCAGCAATGTACATCACCTATTTTAGTAACCACTTTTACTTGTTTCTTCTTTTAATATTAGTTTTTAACCAACATAGAACATTCTGCTTTGTTCCCTGTGCAATTACAATTGTTTCTGATAAAATACTAAAGGTTTGTGAAACATTTTATGATGAAATTTTCTAGATTTTTTGGTTTTCGTATGCAGTTAATCAATGTTTGTCTTTATAAAGCTGTTCAAATATGCGACATAATTTGTATTGATTTAATGCTAAATGGTTCTGTGCAGCTGGATAATATGCAAATAACCAATTTATGTTATAAACTGATATGCAATAAAGTGGATTCGACTGTATTTACTAAACTTAGAGATATTTTTAGCATTAACTCCAGTAACAGTGCCTATAGTTAGGAGCAGTACTGGTCAATCAGTAGAACTATCATTTGCCTTGAGAAACGGGATCATAATGACTGGATTATCAAATGAATGTAACCCAGGGGATGAAGCCACACATTTACATAATGGCATCTATCTTTTTTACGTTTACTATAAAACCACTTGAATGAATACAGTGTTCTAGCTAGCAATATATAGAAGGGCGCTGCACCCCAGTTTTGTGTCCTGAGTCATTGCTGTAAATAATAAATAAAAAATGTGTTTATAATAAAACACTTGCGTTCCTCTCAGTGTATATACAGCGTTATCACGGGTCTGAATTCAACTAACAAACGCTTCACAATACCTCATTTTGTCACAGGTGTGAAGTCCACCATCGGTATCATGACAATATTTATTTTCTTTTGTTAGTGGTTACGACTGCAGACGGGCAGCCAGCCAGTCTTATCAAGCTTGATTCTATAGGCAGTCATCCTCACACTGTCACAGACGGTAAACGGAAAGAAGGAAACAGGAAACAAAGAAACTAAATGGGCTAGGAAAAAGGAAACTGGTAAAAAAGAAACGGAAAAAAAAAGAAACTGATTATGTAGTCTTTAATACGTCTTAAAAACATTTTTAAACCCAAGAAGGCCATTCAAAAAAGAGAAAAGAAACAACACGATTAACTCAGCTTGGACAACATAATGTAAAATGTTTTATTGTATTAATTTGAATCTGCACCATGTACCAAAAAGATCAGTATTAAACAATAGAATGTGGTTAAAGAACATCTAATCGCTACACATGCGACCAACCGTAGCTTATCTCTTGGCTGCCTAAAAACAGTATTAGAAGTTTTTAAAAAAAAGTTGCTAATTGTTAAGGAACATATTAAGGAATGATCATACTATTACATCTTTTAAACATTTTGAAACCCAAGGAGGCCACACAAAACGGAGAAAAGAAATAACACGCATAACTCAACTTGAACAACATAATGTAAAATGTTTTAAATTGCATTAATTTGAATTTAACATATATGAGATGTTTCTTTCCATTTCTTTTTTTCCTTTTTCCTTATTTCCTACAACTGTCACAGACAAC